>NC_089736.1:16655251-16814569 GCF_035083965.1 Branchiostoma lanceolatum
ACAATGGTTTCTAAATAATGGTAACAGCATTCTTCCATTATTTACAATTTTTTATAATTTCTTACCATTTTCTACTATTATTTGCAACATCTCTATAAATAGGTCAGAGGGCTGGGAAGAAAGTAATTCACACATCCTTGCGAAGTTTAGGGAAGAATGCTTTCCACAAAGGACCGAGCAGTGTCCTGCAGTGAAGGCTAAAGATGTACAAAGGCAGACAGAAGGGCCAGATTAGCACCTACTTCTATGGGGGCAATCACCATTCTACCATTGTTAACCATTTTCTACCATTTCTTGTTAATATTTCTAAAAGTTGAATAATCACATAGATGTTTAGAAATTATTACAAATAAAGAGGTTTTTGTGCAGTTACTTTCAAAATATTTCTAAATTATCTAATTAAATTCAAATAAATTCATATTTTTGTATTTGATCTTTTAGAAAAATTTAGAACTATTGTCAGTGAGATATTCTTTTATTAGAAATTTTTCAAAATGATTACAAATATTATTATAAAAACCTCGCGGTGACTCGGAATGGACTCTAAGAAGGTTATGAATAAATCAAATCAATATGAAGTGGTCAAAATACCCAATTTGTTCATACTCATGCAATTCGAAAATGTCCACCCTGTTCGGTTATAAGCCTGGTACAGTCAGGTGTAACTGACCATATGTGTTCTTATTCCTGATTCTTTGTTGTTTTAATGAGAAACTCTACAGACTTGGTCATAAGTCCTTGGAGCACTGTTGTGGTTTGTATCATGAGTTCAATCATGTTGAACGACTTCATCTTAATCTAACCTTAAGATGAAATTAACTCGGAAGGCATGACTTCTTTCTTGGCGGAGCAATGACTGGACGGTCGACTTATCGGTTCATGTCCCCTCAGGCGTTCGGCGAATCTTTTTTCACGGGCGATGCCAAATCAACCCAACAACTTCTCCCACGGCCGAGATTGAATTTGAATGACGGTCGAGGATTAAATACGCTCGAGGCTTAAATACACTCGAGACCGTTAAATGACGTTCGAAGGGTAATGTATATTAATGTAATTTGAGATGTGAATTGCCATCTACCCCTCAGGGATGTGTATTATATAATTGCGTTATCAACCATTCTCGTTAGAGATTAACACCTTCTTTACACCTGCTCCTCCCAGAAATGTGTATTAAAGATAGGTTATTCTTGGCAGAACGATTACATATGGAGCTGAATGGTAATTAATGGTCTTTAACGCCCCCCCCCCCGAAACGAAAAGAAAAAGACCGACACAGCCAATATTAGATACATACTTTCTTCATTGCGCAAAAAATAGCAACAATTTATATAAACGTGTGCAATAAACAAGATATAACTATGGATCATAACAAAACATAACATAACGTGACGTAATTTTGCTCATCCCTTCTAAAGGGCAGAGTTGTCACTTTGTACCTTGGTTCCATTTACACACTACCTACCCAGGTACCATCCTCCGATGATATAGCTTACTAATTCTTTTCGCTTGCTCACTGACTGTAAAGGTCAAAATATATCCTTTAAAAGGAAGAGCCTGACGGCCTCTTCAATCCTATTAAACAATGCCATGGGGCATAACACAACAAAACATATTGGTTCTTCCCCTCTAAAGAGTAGAGGGGCTTCTTTGCACCGTGGTTCGATCTACCTGCTTAGGTACCATCCTCCGATGCTACAACTTAGTCAATTTTTTTTCGCTTGCACACAACCTTATCAATAGCTGAAGTAGTTGTCTTGATTTTTAATCTAAAAAAGGACCAAAAGAAGCAATCATGAGAACAAAAAATACTCCTCGAACTTCTTCCTGCCATAAGCCCAGACATCGCATCCCGCGGCATGGTCGTAAATGATGTCAAGCCTCACCAGGGTGGTTCCCTTCAACTTAATGGTTGCCTTCACAAGGGTCGCTCTAAGAGAAATACCGTAGATTAAAAACAAACAAACACGTTTCTTAGTCTTGCCTATAAAACTTTCACAAAACGATCGATATACGGAAATCTAATGATCCTTAGCCATACAATCATGTCCGTACACAAGGGATAGCATGTTGCTCCTCTCCAGCATGTGAATCTTTGGAGTATTCATTGTTCCTCCCTCCCAGCACATTCATAAAAGAGCTTACATCACTCTCTAATTAAAATGGGGAAGAGAACAAGTACGTACATCCATAACAAGTTTGTAATTAAAATTTCCCAGTTCCCAAATTGCTAAATTATCAGTTTTCTATTGTTTTAACATTTCGATGAGGATTGATAATCGGGAATGAGGACCTGGGTGCATAGTGGTAGTGTCGGGGTTGATTTCTGTCGGAAAGCAGAAGGGCTTACTGGAAGGGGGGGGGGGGTGACTTAAGTCTTTGGTGATCAGAGGGGGTGATCATTGGAGGATCGGGGTTGTCAAGGAACTGTGAGGTAGGCTGAGAAGGGGCGGTGTATGAGCTGGGATAATAAGGAGCGGTGGTGGAGTCCAGTGCCGGAGGGGTGGAGACCGGTACAGAGGGGGTAGGCTGAGAAGGGGCGGTGTATGAGCTGGGATAGTAAGGAGCGGTGGTGGAGTCCAGTGCCGGAGAGGGAGAAGACTGGGACAGAGGGGGGGGGCTGGGAAGGGGCGGTGTATGAGCTGGGATAATAAGGAGCGGTGGTGGAGTCCAGTGCAGGAAGGGTGGGGACCGGGACAGAGGCGTTTGGCTGGGTTGGGGCTTTATTGATCTTGACATAAATATCTTTTCTTTTTTCTTCTTCTCGTGATCAGTGAGCAATTATTATATCGGTTAAGATATCGGTTACTCCTCGAGCTTCTTCCTGCCATAGACCCAGACATCGCACCCCGCAGCATTGTAATATACATTGTCAAGATTCACCGCAGTATTTTCAAGGCAGGCGTTTCTTTCGTTTCAGAAAAGTTGCATTCAATTTACAAAAGGCGATCAAACAGCATGTTAATTTTGTTGTCATCATTTGTGATGCTGCCAGCTATAATTGCTTCAAGTTTTTCGACATTCAACAACAAAACGCCAGCCCCTTATGAAATTCATATCTAATTGAGAGAGTTCTGTACCGGGCATTTTCACAACTATCATAGGTTATTGTGGCGAGAGGCTGGGGGTGTTATACCGCCAACACGTGGAGGGTATGTCATTTAGAGGTGACGCTCCAGCAAGATCAATCCAAGTAAATCTTTGATACTCTTTGCTGCTTCCTTTTCATTTATAAACGTTCTCCTAATTATAACCAATGTAAAATCTCCAAACTGCCTCTCTTTAGAGGCACCTTATCTATAATTATTTCACTTTGTTGAAGAATGCAGTTTTGGAAATGATCTTCTTGCCTTTCTTAGATTTTAGCTGAATGTTTCAAGTTGGAAATGTCCATTTCGTTATCAACGAGAAATTGATTTACCATTTCTCCCCGATGATTTTGGTTCAAGTGGCCGAAGACCTGGTTAAGTTTGCATATTCTGCCTCGTGTGTTTCATCCGGCTTTGTGATGAGACCACAGTCGTCTGCGCAGAAATTCTCCTCAGAATGAATGGAGGTGATGAGGCCGGGGACGGCTTCACCTGTCGTGGATCCTCATCAACTGGACCAGGAGTGTGATGACCAGTTCGGGTCCCATACGTTGTGATTGTCAATCGATTCACCTAACTAAACTTAGCAAAATATGCATAATATCATTAAGTGTTTCTAAAGGTATCAAAATTGAAGAAAAAAAAACACGTTTAAATGGTTCAAGATATAGCTTGATCGTATTACCTCTCACCCTAATTTCCTTCATCGACCACGGCCTTTACACGACAGTCGCCAAAGAACAAGGGCCTACACTGAAAAGTGGTGCATGCAACTTCACTCATCCGAATGTGAAAAAGAAAAAAAAAGACCTCTTGGTAGATAGCCACCTCAACAAAATACCAACAATGCCAGTCAGCCTTCTTTTTTTTCCAAATATATGCAGTAAAGTCATCTAAAGATACATTTTCCAACTAAAACGGATTCACAGCACGCTAGCTCTTCGCAAGCACGTCCCCTCTGTACAACGAAACTTTCGACATTTAAGAAAATTAGTTGACGGCGAACAGTCGGCCGACCGGTACGCTCTACGTATAAGTGGCCTCACACAAACTGTGCTATTGTGCAGGATCTTCTCCTGATGAGCAACAAACTGTGTTTCGAGCTCCTCGATAGCATGACCATTGAACCAGATCCACTGCCAGAATTTTTGGTACAGAACAAACTTCTCATATTTACCAGGAGTGATACCTGTGTCCTTACTATAGAGGTACAGCCTGGTTGGTTTTGGCGAGGGTGCACCATTAACCACAGCTGAGGGGACGTAGAGCTTTTGCGTCAGCTTCTGCAACTATCACGTGATGAATTTGACAGAGGGCCGGAGGTTGAACAGAACTCTTTCTGTATCTGGTAGCGCAAGTGTCCCTTGTCAAACTGCTGGTAGCCCTAGTCAGTGCCTCATACCAATGTACCAGTGTGCTTACCTTAGCCAAACCCAAACTGATTTCCGATCGTGCTCAAGCCGTACTTGTTCTTGACTTTCCGCAGAGTCGACAGCATGTCTCAGTTTGAGTCTTCTTTGGTGCTTGAAAAAAAGTCTACACTCGTAACACAACGCTTGTTTGGATGCGCAAAACTTGATCAAACGGCAGCAGCGTCTAGACTTGTCTCTTATCTACAATGCCCCTAAATAAGCATAATGTTGTGGGACCACATACATACAGTGCGAAAATCGTGATATAACAAACCGACCATTGTAAATTTGCAGCCAATGTCCATCAGGCAAATCCGAAGGACGTACTGATACGTAGTTTCCATCAAAATCCGATTGCAGAAAAACGCATTTATTATCAACCCGACAACCTGGACCCTTTATTCCTTTGATCCAGTGTGCTAATCTGTTCAAAGTCTTTTCACTGATTTCTCTGTTTTTGTGTGTTCGGGGATTTCTGCTCAATCGGGATGGACTAATACAACAAACTGTAAACTATGGTCGATTTTAAACTCAACTTTTGAAGACCCCTTTTTCGGTGTTTTGTGAAGCTTTATTTCTGATGTGTACCACGGTTGTGCGGCCACGTCCACAATAATCTTACCAGTGTGTAAGGCAAACGGGGTAGACAGGAGCGACTCCTCACTGTCCAGTGTACAAAGCTGGCCATAGTCATTCCCTTCCCCAAATGAAAGGGTCTGGCCAGCTGGACGCGAAGGCAGAGGATGACATCCAGAGAGCGCTCCCTGCGGCTCTGAAGGGGGCGAGGCCCGTGGCTGCGGACCCGTTTTCTGTGGACCTGTCAATGACTGATATAAGAAAAATCACAATTTTATTTAAGTTAAAGAAAAAGAAATTGAATGTAAAAAAATATTTTAAAAAGTCGATTAAAAAAAAGATCAAGGTGTAGTGAATAAGAGATGAAAATAATTATACAATATTTTATAAATGTTCTTAACAAATGAAGAAAGAAAAAAGTACTGTCCAACACTATGTATTACAGACTGATTGGTATGTGAGGTCCAGAGTTCGACTGTGTTAGATTCGTTCCCAATCATCATCAATTGTGCAAAGAGCCAGTGTTTTCTATTAGGTTATTTCTTATTTCACTGCGACGATATCGGGTGACCATTTTCCACCCTTCAGAGTTTGCGTGGGCTTCACAACTAGGTCTAATCCTCGTTTTAAAGAGGCAGTACCCGGATCCTTGTGGCAGATTAGACGGCAAAGAAAAATGGCTGTACGTGTTCCAAAAGCTTTCAAATGAGTAAACTGAATTGAGTAACTTAAAGCGTTCCGCCCATAAATTGTCAGTGTTACAATCAAAAAACCCAAAACGCCATGTACTTTCTAATGGGTGCTGGGTAGTTGTCACCCGTACAAAACCGTCACCTCGGCACGCGTCTGTTCTTCTTTCACTTCTTGCTCCTCGTCACGGTTCACAACGTCTTTCGCTTTTTGCTCATCGGCACGGTTCTCAACTTCTCATATATATAAAAATGTATATACATATATATATATATATATATGTACACTCCCATACGTACACATACACACACACTCATAATTCATAATTCATAATTAAGCTCACCGGCCAAGTCACGTTCCTCCTCAATCCTTGCTCCGAAACTCGAGCTGCTGCGATGTTCTTTCGACCCTGCGATTGATAGTTGGGACATCCGAAACTCTGCGGGACCAAATATGTTCTACTTTTAACTTGCTATTGCTATAGTATAGCGATATCATTTTAAAGGCCTTGTATTATGGTACAAATTGAAATGTTGCTAACTGCACCCTGCCGGCCAGCAATTGATCCGCACTGCGATAACGCCGGTCAGATTCACGGTGATTTCCTGGCGGAGATTTTTATGGGGCTAGGAATATTTGCATGTGCCGAAGTGGTGCACTCAGGATCTGTCCCTTCCTTCATAACTGACTATGGCTTTTTACAGCAACCTTGTGAAAGTATAGGCTTCCATGGACCTGTATGCCTTCATATTTTCGCTGGTGGCCCAGGATGTTGAAATTACAAGATATCTAACTATGTCTAGGTACTAAATTGGTCCGAAATGCCGATTTTTGCCAAGCGTATGGGTCGAAGCAAACATTTCTTTACCTCCCTTTGGAGAGTCTGCCTTCCTGAGTTTTTCCCGGCTCACCTCCGCTCGTGATGCTACTGCCTTCATTACAGTATGTTTTTACTGGGATAGATGTGCCATGGATCGTTCGGGCACATGTACACGAGAGCAACTTCTCATTTATGTAACGGGAGTTGCAGATTCATATTTCTAAAAGTTCCCGGACTTCCAGTTAACATGGATTTTAGATGGGTGAGAAGCCCATCTTCATCAAACTCAAAGTTTCTTTAATTTAATTTTTTCAAACCATTCTTCTCTTCTGCCATTCGTTCTTATGGTCCCTCGAAACCCTCCACCCATTTCTCTTAGTACTGAGTCATCGTGCGTTGTTTTCTTCTGCTGTTTGCAGTGTTGCTCTCTATCTTGTACTTAATTCAAGATATTTATTTCACTTGTCTGTGCTCATTTTGTCTCGGTAGCTTTTGCAAATTTTCATACTTGTTTTCTCAAGTTGGAAGTTGGTCCCCGGAAATTCTGTCATGGCTGTACCTAATAAGATATTGTAAGTGGTTTTTTATCAGTTGATTAGCTTTTAGATTTGATGGTGGTGATATTTGAAGGTTAAGCTAGGCCGTGAGATTGGTCTGTTTTGTTTTTCCTAATGTCTTTCCCCTGACATCGAACAAAGTATTCCTGCACAATCCTGATTCCACCGCGTTCCTCTTGGATAAAAACCATCAGGTCCATTTTCATGTTGTCCAGTGCCCGGGAAGAAATCCTCACTGTCCGGTTGTCCGGATCATCTATCCCTGGGATCTTGCACCAATGGCAAGGATATGTACATGTTATACAATTGACAACAACACTCGTCCGAATTTGGCTGTTTACTGTACTCATGTTATCCAAATTCGGTCGGATTAAAACTAACCTGTTTCTCCTGATATGCTTTATTTGGTCGCCAGTCATCAGAACCCTGATCTTGTGTGTTTCTTCATTCTTACATTCTTATAATTCAATTAAGACATTTTAACATTTACATCATCCATTCCTTAAAAATGGAAAACAATATTTCAGTCCGACGAAAGAGTACATGAAATTAAAACGATTTTAAATAAATGTAACAGTCAAAGATATCAGTTTCTAATCAGTAGCTCAGCTCATACCTGATACATCGGCAGAGTGTAGACACCAGGTCCCAAGCAAGAGACAGCCAAGAAGGAGGGCTCTGGTGGCTCAGCGGGAATTGGCACCACATCAAAGGGGGCTGATGGTTATTAGAACGAAAAGGGGCAAAACCCCAGTTTCCAAGGAGAGAGACTTTTTTTCAATTTTTGAGCTCATCAATTGAATGGTATTTGGGACCTCTGCTTGCTGCAGAGGACACGCCAAACCTGTTTGCCAAATTTAAGGTTTAGATTCGTCTCAATGACTTTGACGGTGTTTATTTCCATCTTACAACAGAAAACCTTTCTTCATCCCTTCGAACCTCAAGAACGGACTATTTCCCTATACTATCGGTAAATGCCTGAAAAAATGGCATCAACGATCTCGCATAAATGTGGGTGTGGATTGCATTTAAATTTAGGTTGATTCAAAAGACCTTCACCAAGCATTATTTTGACGGGTGGGACGCCGGCAACCGAACTGACAAAAAATCCATGCAACAAATGAATGGATTAGCAGTTTTATGACTAAGTGACGTTGAACTAGAGGCCGTAGGCTTATTTTGTAAGAATTCAAAATTGTTTAAACTTTGAATTTCATCGAAGATAAGCTACAATCACGCGCGCGGGAACACCTGTAACCCAATCGGAATAAAAGCTCACCCAGGGTCACAGAACATACCAGAAAAATCAGCCAGACCTCTTGTTCATGCGAACCAATTTAATAGCATAAAACCTTTCACTTAACCTTTCGAACTTTTCACACGAACGACTTCATGGATCTTAATTAATTAAATATGTTGCACTCTCGGCACTGATTATGCCTTTAAGAGCCCATGACTATTTGCCATAGCCTCAAATGTTTCTGCCTTATCAGCATGCAATTTAGTGACATATCAGAATATCATATTAATCAATTGAAAAATAGAAGTTGGATAAAAGTAGGCATGGCTGGAGACATACTTACAGATACAATCACTGAATGCAAGAGTGATAGCTGGAAGTAATATACAAAAGGTGTGCACAATATCATATCCGGGCCTTTAAGTATCATCGATTTCATCTCTAGCAAGATAGCCAACAGCATAAGTAAAATAAAGTCTGGTATACCAATAGATATGACATACCTGTCCAGCTTGCCGTGAGATTGCTGCCTTATTGAACTATTATCTATGCCTTCAATATTGACCCTTGTGGTAGCAAAAGAGCCTTGTTTGAGGCGAGACTTGTAGAGGTAGACCAACCTAAACATCTCATCCGGGAAGGCACATTCTAGCATGAGTGTAGATCTGTAGCTTTTTACGATTTGCTGCACGACATGATAATTTAAGAACAATTTCGCCGTTTGAAATGTCTACTCCCTCTTGAGACTCGGAACAAACACTCGCCTTTGTGGCGTAAGTGTATCATTGCTAACAAACTGACTCATATTAACACTTCCTCGATTCATTTTCCCCTCCTTTTGTTTACCTTTATCTGATTGTGTACATTTTGTTCTTATAGCTATTTATTGAAGTTACAGCCACTCTTTAAATATATATCAGATAAGAGCGTGACAGCAACACTTTAGAAGAGTGACAGTTATTGATGTCGATTGCATGGTTTGAATTTGAACAACACATCTGCCTTAACTACAAATGACTAATACACGCGGTCGTGTGGTCTTGGCTGACCTTTATTAGGTGTGATTTGAGAGTTGGCTGTAGTCTGCCAACGATATCGACTATAGAGCGAGTGGACTGCGAGAAGAGGTTAAACTGGGCATGTACCTCATTCCATCCTCTGCTCTGAAATTCGAGGCTAAAGCCCCAATCGTGGATACAATGGACCGCGTGATCCTCAAGTAGGTGCATTTTTAGACTGATGGTTTTCGAGTCTCCCCGGTACTCAGGTATAGAATATCTTATGTCGTGCTTTAGAAGAACGTAAATGAGAGATGTCTATTTAACGGGGATGTATATTGATCTGTTTACTGCTGGATCAGAGTAAATAAGTCATCAGTTCGTAGGAGTCATCTGTCTATAGATATGTATATGGTGACATTGCCATTTACTTTTTAATTAAGCTCTAAGGCACTCATAGACTTTGACCGCTCCGGCTTTAGCAGCGGTGACGTTGAGGCTTGATCTCGAACAACAGCTATAACAGCTACCTGTTATAGCTTTAACTTGTAAAACAAATCACTAGTGCAATTGCTTCTTAAACAGTGCTTTCATTCTGTATTATGATGACCTTTATTCAAAGCACTCTAAAGTTCACCATAAGTGAACTCTAAAGTTCACCATTGCACGCAATGTACCGTCGGCTTCTCTGGACTGAGCGCTGATCCCAGCTACCTAAGATCCACATCATGAAAACTGCACAAAAATGCTGTTATCTCGGAATATTGGTATTCCCGCTTACAGTACTCTACCAGAAGTTCATCCTCTGAAAAGACAACCAAAAACCAATATTTGAAGTCATACAACTGCAAATATTGGTCGATATTGTAAAATAAAACTTCAATATATTCCGGTGTCGTGGAATCCACGCTTAGATACATCCTGCGGAGCACCTCGTATCTAACCACGTAATAAAAACGGGAGAATGTGGACTTAGTATTTAGTTATAAATAAAACCATGTCTTCAATGAAAAGTTTAAGTACTTAGAAGCCGGAAGCAAACTTTTACAAATTCAAAGCAAAGTTAGAAATACAAATAAATATCTCCTTGGATATGCATAAAAGCAGGCTTTGATAATAGCAGACTTGTCTCTCAGAAACTAGTCTTGGTCGCTATAAGACTGCACATCTCCAGATATATTCATGTCTCAGTCAAGCATATGATATCGGCTCTGAGCAGACAGGTAGATTTCAGACTTTTAAAGTGGCCCACCAGTCCTTAAGTATTGTGGTGGACAATATTTTTTAGGACCTGATTGCTTTCAGATCTGTCATCAACATTTCTAAACCAGTTGGATATAAACTGTAAGTGCCTTATACTTTTGACAGCCTTCTCTATTTTCTCATCACAGTAGATAGAGTCGTGCTTGTGGCCCAACTATTGAACAAACCCTACAAAATACCACTTACGAGATACCTAATGCAATAGCCTTTTCCATGGAGACAACCGCTTTAGAAATAGTCATGCCCTGTACATTGTGTGTCGTTTAGTCCAGGCTAGCTCAAACGGAATTTGGTGACATGTAAAATTGCTTATTTTTTTACAATACAAACTGCATAGTTTTAGTTTTCTGAACAAACAGGTAGTAAATTCGGTCTTGTCCAAAATAGCAACAAAAAAAACACAAAACAATAAGAAAACGACATTATCTTTTTTTTAATGGTCATTTTTCAAAAAGTCCTTTATAAAAGACTTTAAATCAGACGATAAACCAGTAAATGCCGTATGTGCAGCAGCGCCCATTATCAGTTGTTTTGTGCACTGCAGACGCGCTGGCAGCCATGTGCAGGCGGCGGCTGGCCGGCAGCATCGTTTACGTTTATTGGGACATAGGTTCCGTGCAGCAACCAACAAGATAGCCTTTTATCATTCGAGTATATAATGCAAAAAATACATCTTTTTCCCTTCCATGTTCTTTTTGACTAGGTATATTCTTTTGGTTATTGATGAACAAAGACAAGACAACGCGTCAAATTGAATGTACTTAAACTTTATTATCTCCATGAAAAAAGGCTTTTTCATGGAGATACTGTTTTGCTTGCGTTTGGTGTTTGTGTGTATGTATGTGTCACCGGACACTTAAAGTCACCATAACTGTAGAACCTGTACATGGATTGTAATGATTTTTGGTATGTGGGTGGGTGTTAAGAGGAGGAAGGTCAAGGTCGATTTTGGGCCCCCTGGCATGTGTGACTGGAACTGCAATGGCGTATTTGTTAAAATCTTCAATGTAGAAGAACTGAAGAGTGGATCGACAGATCGTCATGTTCTTTGGTACACAGGTAGGTTAGACCAAGTTGTACACACTTAAGTGTAAACTATGCAAATGAGACCGAATTTGCATAAGTAAGGAGGTAAATCGTTTGCATGGGTGTCGCTGGATGCTTAAAGTCAGCATAACTGTAAAACGTGTAGATGGATTGTAATGATATTTGGTATGTGGGTATGCGCTGGGAGGAGAATGGTCAAGGTCGATTTTGGGCCCCCTGGTTGGTGTCCCTGGAACTGCAATGGCCTATTTGTAAAAATGTTCTAAAGGGGTATAACTGTAGAAAGGAACAACAGATTTTCATGTTATTTGGTACTCAGGTAGGTTGGACAGAGATGTACACACTGAAGTGCAAATCATGCAAAGTTACTGTGTTTGCGTGCGTGTGCGGTGTATGAATTGGTCACCGTGTGTGTATGTATGTGTCACCGAATGCGTAAAATCAGCATAACTATAGAACGTGTAGATGAATTGTAATGATATTTGTTATGTGGGTAGGTGTGGGGAGGAGAAAGGTCAATGTCGATTTTGGGCCCTCTGGTATGTGTCACTGGAACTGTAATGGCGTATTTGTCAAAATCTTCAAAGGAGAATAACTGAAGAAAGGAGCGACAGATTTTCATGTTATTTACTTGGCAGGTAGCTTAGAGAGGGTTGTATACAATGAAGTGCAAATTATGCAAATTGGACTTAAGTTGCCTAAGTAATGGGGAAATCTATATTTGCAGTTTTGGCCATTGTAGCACTACTAACAGCTGTTACTAGCTATTGATAGCGAAAGTGGGTCACTGTGGAACCTGAGCCCCCAACATGTGGCCGGGGGTCATACCATTGAGCGATATAGAATGGGGGGAACAGGTTTAATAAAATAAAAAAATTCATGGAGATTTTGGGTCCTAAGACTCTTGTTTTAAATGCAAAAACCGTTACTTTCAATAAAGATCTCTCCAGCAATTTTAGATTTGTAGTATAAGAAATTTTAACATTTTTGGATGAAATAACTAACTCCTTCCCGCCAATGCCCTGACGTGATTTTCCCGTTTTTCCACGGCTACCGTGATAATAGAGGATCATGTGATCAAGAACAGAGTCCCGGGCTCTTCGGCGTAACTTCCGCTCATCTCCACAGCAACTTGTGATACTCTTGATTGCCATGCTAAGCTATGGCTTTGTCATATTAAAATGCAGCTTTAAATATAATAGCTGCACAGACAGAGGAACTTTCGGAATTATTTTTTGGGGGGGAGAGATCACTAGCTGGGGGGTGCGAGCACTTGGGGTGCAGAATCAGGGGGGGGGGCGAAATCACTGGGACACTGGCGGCTTGGTTGAGTCGGCACAACGACTCTCCGAGACTGCCGACTGCACTTGACTGCGCGGTGCTACTCCGAAAATCCCCTGTAGATCTGAATGTATTTTTGGGTAATGACTTTGAGTTGTCCGATGGGCCGCGTCATGTCCGATGGGTCGCTTGAACGGCATTTGTTAACATGAGGCGGCGTTGTTTATGAACCATTTGTTTTGACAGTTTAGAATCTATAACCTCATGAAGTAGTTTGGTGTCGTTACTCGTGGGCACGATATACTTACCCCGCGGCAGGTAAGTAGGTGTGTAATCGGCCCCAGCACGGCAAAAAAAGGAAACCTCTTTGCATTTCGCATGGTCAACGGAAAAAGAACAAATCATGTTTTCCTTAGCCTGATGGACCGCCGGCTTAAACATGACATCAATTTGGGGAAAGCTCTTGTGTGCGAGGTCTAGCTCAACTCTACCTACTAGATCTTACGGCTGCCGCTGCCACCCCCCCCCCCCCCCCCCCAACACCTACAACATGAAAAAGGCATTATGTTATTTTTGCTTGTATGATCAATAAGAATTCGTCCGTCCTGTAGTATCCATCCTACTGTGCGTACCATTCTATTGAAATATTGCAATATCTCAAATTATGAACAAAAGTAAATCTATCGTGAATATGATGGCTGTGTCAAAAATGAATTAAGATTAACGTACAGTTGAACTCCTAGCTAATTTTAAAGTGTTTGTGTGCTTTGTTCTGTGTAAGTCAATTTTTTTTAAATCTGTGTAGTTGTAAATGAGTCTATGTCCGTTTAAAGATAGAACTGTGTTTGCTCACTATTCGTGATCAGCCGTGCGAGTGCAGCACCAAAAAAGACAACAGCGGAAGAGCCTCCGGGCAGCTCTCCTGAACCGCCTCAATCGTGTTGTAACTTGTCTGTCTTTTTGTGGTGTGGTGAAGTATACAAATGTATATGTAGCAAATAACTACAAGATTTCCATGAGTAGAACTTACCTCATCATCTGAGTAAGTATACAAAAATTAATGTATATGTAGCAAATAACTACAAGATGTTCCTTAGTGGAACTAACCTCATCTCCTCATGTTGATATCGCATAACTTGTCCTCTTCCGACACCAACTTGCCATGCACATGCCTTTGATCACCTCACCTTTACCTTCACCTCTATCCTCTTTATAGCACCTCCAAAACAGCAATATGATCTTCTCATACTTCTGCTAAATATCAGTCGCCCTTCCGCGAGAACGCCTCAACGGGAACGTTTTGGAAAGCTTGGTCACCATGTCATGTGCAGCTGGTCTTGCAAAATCTGTTAGGGCCTTGATAGATTTGTCCTTCATAAGTGAAGACATATCAGAAGCTTGTAAGTGAGCTCTTGAGGACTGCCATTTAGGATATCAAGAACACAAAACATATTCCTGTACAGGAAATACTTTCGTGTCTAGTCTACATGACATACCTTTAGTATTATTTCCATGTGATTCCCTATAAACGCTGCGCCGTGGTTGGCTTGTCTTCTCAGACTGTGGTCTTGGGTAACTTTCTCCAAAAGGCTTGCCAGTGGTCCATTCCTTGTTGTTACTTTTCATTTCTCTTTGGTTTTTGCTAACTTTTCTTCCTAATGAAAGATATAGTCCGGCTACTTTTTCCGCCACGCTCACCTTGCAAAGATCGTGACAGAAATTTCATCAATATTGCAACGACGGTCGTGACAGGAACGATTTCTACTAACAAAGCGTCTGATAGGATGGTAAGTTCATTTTTCTGCTCACTTTAGAAAAAGATAGAAATAAGAATGACCACTTTGTGATACTTCGAAATAAAAATGTTACCTGACGTCTTTTCGACAATGCCATTACTCTAAGAATTAGCTAACGTTACATGTATGCCCTAACAAGGTCATGTACTTGGTATTGTCGCACGAAAACTATTAATTTGGTTTACAGAATCTCACGTTGGCAACATTCCATTACACAGCCATTGCCGCCAAGGTGATGGAGTGTGAAGATGCCCCTGCCCTTAAGTTCCAGATCTACCATCGTCCCGGGGCGCCCATGGCTGGGATCATGACGTATGCCAGTATAGAGGACAAATGGATCGAGGTGGGCTGGGTGCCGAAGAAGAAGAAGGTATTGGAGATGTGTGGCGGGAGGCCTGAGCGGCTGAGGGTCACTCTAAAGGAGGCCTACATGAAGCGTGGTTATTCCGTGATAAAAGTAGAGGCGGCCTTAGCAGAGGACTAGTTCATTCAACGAATCGTGTTTATCTAAAAGTAGAAATTAAGCAAGTTTGTTATCTGACAAGTCAATCGTGGTTGTAAGTACTTTTAGATGTTTTAGATTAGATAGTAAGTAGTTTTTGTTAGATGTGATTTTAGACGACATTATTGTATCATATGTCATGGCCCTGACAATACAAACAATTTACGATTCAGGTTGTTAGCGATATTTTTGCACCGCAAGGCTACGAGCGCCCAGTGACTTGTGTTAATTGCATTGAGAAATGAGAAAGTAAGTGAAAGTTAACGTTTGTTGTATTGTGTATGTTTCAGATAATCGTGCAAGTTTTGCGGCGGAGTAGGTTTTATGTTTCTGGTGAAATAGATTTCGAAGTCAAATTTTGATTTCGCAGCCCGGATAAATCCAAACTCAATTTTTTTCAACCATGTGATTATACTCTATGTGATTTTCAACCATGTGATTTTTCTGAGACCTGGGGTCAGTCCCGATGCAGGGTGAGTTTGCCCAACTATAATACATATAAATAAATATCAGACTGCTAATGTAATACTGGGCCCTCTGTATCATAACCTCTCTTTCAGAAGAACAACTTCATGTTTGTAATTTGTCCAATGAGTTCAATATTTTTTTTATTACTGGCCAGCGGGCAGTGGTAAATTTGTTGTTATCAGGGATATCATTGCTAACATGCAGCAGAAATTTGGGAAACAAGGAGTGGCTGTTGTTGCGCCAACTGGGAAGGCAGCCCTTCTTATCAATGGAACGACAATCAGCTTAGAGTTGGGTGATATGGAAGTAAGTGAGCAAATAAAAGTAGATGGTGAATCCTTAAGACGCCTTCAAAACCAGGAGGTTCTGGTATGCGACGAAGTGTCCATGTTGAGCGGTAGTATGTTGAGCAAAGTAGATTATTTGCTGCGCAAGGTAAGAACAACTGTCTCCCTTTAGGCGGCATAAGATTGATCTTAGCAGGAGGTATTTTCCAGCTGCCTCCAATAGATCTTAGGGATGACCACACGCCAGATTACTGCTTTCCTAGCGAAGCCTGGCATTAAAGGTGTCGACCTTTGCATCTTTCTGAGCGGAGTGTACAGACAATTAAACGCAAGATTTCTTGTAATGCTAGAGCAACTCAGAATGGGCTGCCGAACACCCAGTTGTCTTGGTTTGGGTTAGACGCTGACAAGGTCATTGTCTAAATTAGAGATGAGACTATACTCACTAAGACAGGATATGCAAGTATATAATCAGGAGCATCTTTAAATGATAGAAGGGCAGGATAAGAGGTTCCCAGCTCAAGACACGGGGGTAGAGAAAACAAAGCTAGACAAGTTAGATGGTAAAACTCACCCAGTTATTGTGAAGTTCTGTTCATATCGTTCCAAGACGATCGTTATGAAATCAAAGTCGACGGCTGAAGCAGAGCTACCCTGAGAAAAGAGGGAATTTTCATTAATGAAAACTCAACCCAGCCGAACAGGAAGCTCTTGTATGAAGCTCGACTACTAGCCAAGGAGAATAGGATAAACCAGGCCTGGTCGTACGACGGGAAAATCGACGGGAAGAGGATAAACCAGGCCTGGTCGTACGACGGGAAAATCAAGACAAGCCATGACCTACATCTCCAAACCATCTGAGCTAGACCCCTTCAGGACCTCTGACATGTTTAAGATGTAGCACTGCCTTTGTGAAACCGCTTACTCAAAACTTCATCGATATGTCATTTACGGCTACGGTTGTATGTGTTAATTTACGTTTTTTTGTTGTCCGATGTTCATTTTGTGTACATGTCGAGATTGTCATTATGGAAGTGGAAGTCCATCTCCCTACCCCATAATCTGTCCTAGATGATAAGCTTGTCGGAGGGTTTGCGAGAAAATGGGAATTGATTTAAACCAGTATAGGGCAGCGATAGGTAACTTTTATAATACAAGATATGACTTTATATTGTTATCAAGTGTATTCTGTACAGGAATCTTTACACACATTTTCTTCATATTGTCAATCAATCTTTTTCAAGTGTGGGACGCAGACACAAATAGGATATATTTGACGAAAACGATATGTTAGTATCGCGAGTGCGGTCAATATAAAATAAGGAGAAGACCTTTGCAAAAGTCTCCTTGGAATGCATGCCTACACTGTATGCGACACTGAGGGCGTTTTCTGGACGGGGAAGTTTGGGGTACTTCAGCTTGTCAAGGAAAACAGACTTTCAGGAAATGTTAAAACTACGTAGAAGGAATGGAATAAGTCGGAGCTCTCATATGAGCTTTTCAAAAAACTACAGGATTTAACTTTCCACATGTACTCTTCCCGACCAGTGACAAGCGACGTTAATGGGCTCAGATACAGACTGTTAAAACTATGTGGCAGCAGTCTGGAAGAGAAGTATTGCTGCCCGTCTATTTTTCATTCATGTTATGTTAGTATATATTTTCTTCTCATTCTTTCGTTAATTTTTTTTTTTTAAGCCTGGAAACCTGGAAGACGGCCAAGAACTTGGCCAAGTTTTGATTATGACGGGAAATGATGAGCTTTCAAGAATGTTTGTTATACCATGCAGCAACTGTGCTGTGATAAGTTGTTACTTAAGCACCGTTTCCATGGCAACCATCATAAAATTTACCTGTGTTTCAATATGTCTTCAAACATAGTTTAGAATGCCTCATAATGAATCACAAATTATAGTCATGGTAAAAATATTAAGCATAATGGTAAAAATATTCAATAAATGTTTAGTACCTGTAAGAAATTAAGCAGTGGAAACTGCAAGATAGCAGATCCAAGATTTGATTTGATTTCTTTAAAATAACTTCTACTTATTTTTTACCTAGCTGAAATATTATCTAAGAGCCCTAATAGTAGTTGTGGATCGTTTAGGAATGTTGGCTACGTCTTGATAATGACTGGAATTCATAGGCATAAAAAACGGCTTGTTTAGTAACTTTCCTGTGAGAGAATTGTATTCTTCACCGTTTCCATTGAAACCGTCATAAAATCTGCCAAACTTTATTGAAATGAAGCACAAGCTATAGTCATGTTCAGAACATTTAGCATAATGGTAAAAATCTTTGATAAATGTTTAGTACTTGCAAGAAATTATGCTACAGGATACTGTGAGCAGATCAATGATGGCTGCCAAAATGGCACATGTCACCTGATTTCTTAGGTAAAATAACTTCTACTTATTTCTTACCTAGCTAAAATATTTTCTAAGAGCCCTGTTATTAGTTATAGATCGTCTAGTGTCGTTGGTCAAGCCTTGATGATGACTGGAATTCATCAGCATTAAAAAAATACTTATTTAGTAACTTTCCTGTGATAGAATGTTATTTTTAACCGTTTCCATGGTAACCGTTATAGAAAGTTTACTTCAAAAAGGCCTCAAATGTACTTAACTGGTCTTTGTTTGATATAAACGTAAAGAAATACTAATGAAATATGGTTGATAATTTTTAAAACCACATGAAATAACTAGATAAACTATTGACGATTTTTGGTCGTTCTATTGGTTTAAGTAACGTCATCATATCACGTGATAATTCCTTAAAAGCTGGACTTTTGACATTATTTTCATGCATAATGATAAAGTAGAGGAATAAACCTATTCAAAAAGTAAGTCACCCTTTGTCCCTCTGTTTGGTACCAAATGGCTATTTTGATGGACCTGGCCCATAAACTATGTGTTCCATTATCACGAACGATACCAGTCATACAGCTAGCAATAAGAGGGATAAGAGACAGATATTGTCAATATCAAAGGATATCATTTTTGCAATCAGTCACGGACGTCAAAATGCCAAAACACGTCGGGCTAGGAGTGGCTGTGAGACATGTAAAAGCTTCTAAGCAACTAGTCCAAATGCTAAATTGGCTAGGCCACTGTTGCTCACATGATGACGTAGAGCTGATTGACACTAGCCTTGCAATGGAGGTTATTGCCAAATCTGAGAACTTTGGAGTTGTCATTCCAACTAACATATCACCAGGCACCTTCATCCAAGTTGCTGCCGAAAATAACGATTTCAATGGGGAGACTCTTGATGGAAAACAGACAACTTATATGCTACAACCCTTGTTGTATACCGGAAACAACAGTACGGACCTAGTCAGCAACACAGCATAATCAACAGTGCTTGCTGAAGACCAGGACAAATAGAAAAGAAGGGCATGGATTGCCCCGAGGTGTTCATATTCATTCACACGGTGCACTTTGCTATATTTGTACAGGATCTAATCAAGAGAGTGAGGAGATTTATAAACGATTTCCAAGGAAGGAAGGAGACCCTTACCACAGCTGAATGACCATGGTTATCTCCAGCAAGGGAAGGGCAACAGCCGAGTTGAGAGGAGAGTCAGTCAAGGCAATAGGATCTTGTTAGGTTTTGCATAATTTTGTCCTTTTAAAAGAAATGTACAGTGTATATAATCAAATATCTGTACATGTACCATGCTTTACACGTATACGTAGTATCTGCGTCCTACTAGCTTTTTTGACAGAGGTGTTCTATAAATTATGATGTTCTAATTATGTTTGACAGGAACGGTGCATTTCTATTGAGTTATGCTTTGGACAGAGAGACAAATACCAAAAAGAAAATAAACAATCACATATGAAACCTGTCCAAGTTCGTCAGGCTTAGACAATTATCTAAATTTGGTTAACACTTTTATTTCAAATGTGGTTTTCCGGAAAAAGTGGGCTACAGTTAGGTCTTAGGTTGACCTCCCCAGTAACCGAGCCCACCTTTTCCGGGAACCATAGATTCAAATCTTTTGCGTAAGAAACTGTCAACAGGCTGAATTTTACCTTAATTACTTATCCGACAGGGAATACACAATGCCAGGAATTCCTGCTATGCAATCAGCCTCCTGCAGGGCCTTGCAGCAGTATTGAATGCACCAGAGAAATCTGTCACAACAACCACCCATTTAGTAAGATGGTGCATCTAATTAAAAGGTTGTGCACGGTGGTTCCGACGACCAGAGGCCTCAAAGTGACGCACCAGCTACAACGCATAAAGAACCAATTCCCTGCATTTGCGAATGGCAGGCAGCAGCTAAGGAAAAGTGTAGCTATGATACTAGAAAGGCCGTATTTCCCTCTAGACAGCCACCAAGAAGCGTTTACTTTTTGATAAATGAAATATGATGATGACATAAGAAAGCAAACCCGCTCACCTCCAAAGACCTGCGTATTCCTGTCCCCCAACATTTAACGACGGATTTGTCTAGATCTAACTGGCAGCAGAAAGCATCTGCTTAAAAACTGTCAACTGGCACATTCTGGCGAATTCTAAGGAAATATTTGATGGCATTTAATGAAGCTTCCACTTGTATTGGGTATCTTCCTAATTCCGCCCTTGCAGCTAGGCTGTAAGCAGACCTAGGTACACGTAATGATTGTCTGCAAAATTTTAAAACTGTAAAATAGTGATTGTTAAACGCAACCTTTCCAGGCCATTTCAAAAGAAAAAGAATTCAAAATTTGGAGTCATCAAAGGCCGCTGCGGCAGTCTGATAATCTGAAGAAAACCGCGATATATATAGCTATATATATATAACTATATATATATAGATATATAGATATATAGATATAGATAGATAGATATAGATATATGTTTGCACTTACAGTGAAGTGATTGTGATTTTATATATACATACATACATACATATATATATATATTATATATATTTAACTTCCATTTTACTGCTGTTTGCCTCCGACAAGTTCCAATGGTGTGGTCATTTTCCAATGGCGTCTTGCGACGCCAAGGAGATTCTGGATTTTAATGCGTGTGGAAACAGATCAGCCGTCAAAGCGCATTCCTGCCATCAGGTCAGGCAGCAGGGACCACATCACAGTCATGGTGTGCGTATCCGCCGCAGGGGCGGTTCTCCTTCCATTGGTGCTCTATGATAAGAATTTACCTTCGGGTAAGTTCAGCCAGGGTGGACCGACTGGGGCCGTGTACGCCCACTCTGCTTCAGGGTTCATCGATAGAGAATTATTCCAACAGTGGTTTTCCAATTTTTTTCAGACTCGACCTGATCCTTGATCAACATACAAATGTTCTGGAATCTGCTTTCGCTCAAGACATATTAATATAGTTCTGTACAAGACGCATCATTCACACCAAAAAACATCAAGGACGGCTTTGCAAAAAAAAGGGGTGATTCCATTCAATCCCAAAGCCCTTGACAAGATTTGGATAGACATTACCGCCTCGACTTCTGAGGCGGGACCGTTGACCTTTGAGGCGGGACCGTCGACCACTGAGGCGGTATCGTTGACTACTGAGGGGAGACTGTCAACCACTGAGGCGAGACCGTCGACCTCTGAGGCGGGACTATCGACCTCTGAGGCGGGACCGTCGACCTCTTAGGTGGGACCGTCGACTTTTGAGGCGGGACCGTCGACCTCTGCAGTCTCGACCTCACAGGCCCCCCACTTGTACGTCGTGTGGAACACAATCCAATCGCCAATTGCCTAGTCCCTCAGCAACTACGAAGCATCTTGAGACCCGTGACAAGTACGCCTAAGCAGACGAGGCGAAAGAAGCTGGTGGCCCGGGTCATGACACATGAAGATGTCATAAATGATCTCAAGAAGAAAAAAAGAGGAAGAGGAACTAGAAAAAGCCGAGGGAGAAGAGCGTAAGAAGAAGGCGGAGATAAAAAAGGCCGAGAAAAAGGAGCGCAAGAAGAAAGCGGAGTTGAAAAAAGCCGAGGGAAAGGAGCGCAAGAAGTACAGATGCAGAGATACCGTGCAGTCTTTCAACAATTCATTATTGTATGTTGTAGGTTACATTTAAGTGTTAGTAGTTAAACTAAAGTTGTAGAGTACAACATTGTTTACTGTTTATTGGTAGCAAGACTTTCATTAGTGAAGTACACATGTACAAATGTACTTCACTAATCTTCCTGGAGTCACATAATATACACATTACATTGGAACACATACACATGACATTAAACACTATATACATATTTACATACATCAATTTCAATTTGCTACCAGTTCTGTATATGCATGTTTGTGTCCGTTTCCAGTCTGTCGTTGATAAGTATTTTGAATTAGGATGGCACAGATGATCTGATATGATGTGGAAGAGTATTGTACGATCGTGTGCACTGTATGTCCGTTCTGTTCATATCAAATTTACATTTTATATTGTAACGTTATGTTTATTACCTTCGCGACGAATGGTTTCGTCGAGTAGGTTATTCGATGATGCTTGTCTGTGTGTCTGTTAGTGAACAGAATAAGTCGAGAACGCCTGGATGGTTTGTTGTCGTATTTGGTGTGTCGGTGTGTATGTGGGAAATCTCAAGATGATTAGATTTTGGGCGAAGTGTTTTGCATAATTAACGAGAAAAGTGTAAAAATGTGTTAGATTGTATGCTCATACTATGCTTTCTGGTTGCGACGTGTGGGCTGTATTGTTTCAGGGGATATTGACACGGGTAAATGGGTGCAAAGTTGGTCATGAGGGGTCATGAGGCAGGCAGGAAACGTCAGCTACTGCCAGGGACAAATTGGCTATCAGCCAGCTGTAGGGCAGATACAAGAGATAGACTTGCCCATATAGGCAGTAATGCTTTAAAGCACTAAAACAAGGGCTCAGAAAAGGATTCACCTTAATTGCAAGCCCCCGAAATTCTTATGCACCAGAAAGCCACATCTGTCTACTTTAGAATCATGCAAAGAAAATAGACAGTTGACCAGCTCGTTCTCTCGTAACAGCTGACAGACGAAAACAATCGTCAACTTTGACCTACTCCCAGCCTGGAAGAGTCCACTCGGAGCATGTGAAACCAAACCACAAAGATATCTCCTTACACCAATTAAAAGACTGAAACATACAAATTTTGACCAAAGTTGGATATACACGGCCTTATATGAGTAAGAACAGTCATTAATGCAGTGCCACAGCATGGGAATACCGAGCATGTCTGTGTGTCTGTTAGTGAACACGATTAGTCGAGAATTCTTGGAAGGATTGTCTTGGTATTTGGTATGTTGGTAGGTCTCGATGAAACCTGAAAATGATTAGATTTTGGGCCCCCTATCGGCTTGTTACGGTACTGCAGCGGAACTTCCTGTTATGATATCTCGTGTTGTGGACATGCTATGGAACTGATTTTTGAGTGGTAGATAGCTCGTTGGGCAGAGAGTAAGTGGTATAGGTTTGGGCCCCCTAGCAATTTTTTTGGAACTGCAGGGGTAGGTTTTGCTTCAGACTTTGAAAGGGAATAACTCAAGAAGGGCTTGATGGAAGGTCATGATTTTTTGCATGTACATAGCTTGAGCGATGATGTACATGATTGGATACTTATTATGCAAATCAGTAACTAATTTGCATAATTAATGAGGAAAGTTTATACATTCATCAATTTCCATGATAGGACTCGCAAACATGTGACATATGTAACTGAGGAAGAGAGAAATGTTAATAGATATCAGCTATGCAAATGAGAACCTCATTTACATAATTAATGAGAAAATGATATAACTCGAGATGGGCTTGATGGATGGTCATGATTTTTGGTATGTAGATAGCTTATGTGATGCTTTGTATGATTGGATGATAATTATGCAAATCAGATTATAATTAATGAGACAATTTTAAAAACCTGCTGTGTTCCATGATATGACTATTCAAATATGTGACATTTGTAACTGAGGAAGAGAGGAATGTCAATAGATAGAAATTATGCAAATGTAGGCCTAATTTGCATAATTCATGAGAAACTACTATCATTCCATACTAGTAAATAACGGCAATTTCATACTTGTTGCATTTAGAAGTTGTGTGAATGTGAACACCATTGAATCAAATTATGCTAATAAGGAGCTTATTTGCATTATTGATGAAAAAATGTTAGCATAACCTTCTTTGTTAAGCTCATAATCATAACAAGGAGGTTTGGACAACTTATGTTATTTGGGTGAGGAGGATCAACTGGTATGATTTTTGATTGATGAAAAACACTCCTAATACGTCAGTCATAAAGGTCAAAACCTTTTTGCGAAGGTATGAGGTCGTAGAACTCTTGTTGTAATTGCAAGCAGGACTGATAGACAATGATGAACAGTAAAACAATTCACATTTCTTGTATAATTATCGAGGTACTCTTGCCCGGTTCTGGCTGCTGGAGATGCCGTCTTCTCTCTCCTGAGGCAGTACCTGAGGGAACCATTCAGCCTGGCGGAACATTGCAAAGAGCTCGAGGTGCCCTGGGTTCAGGAATTCTGCTATGTGTCTCCTTTTACCCACAATCATGATTTCTAACATTAAACTTGAATAATGTTGTTGATGTTGTCATTATATGTTTTTGATATTTTACATTCGGAATATTTTCCTTTAAAAAGGTTATTATAATGCATTATCACATGACCTGATGGCATCGACCAATCAGAAGCCTCCATTGCCCACAATAAGTGGTCTATTATGAGTCCATAACACACCACTTATTGACGTCATGTCATAACACAACCGTTGCATTTTGTAGAGGGGGTATCTTTTTTATGAATCTTTTTCTTAACCTTGTTTAAAATACCTTGATTGTCTTAAAAATCCCAAACATGTCCTTAGAATACGTGAAGAATACATGGCAAAAGGGAAAAAAATCAATTCAAGTAAAATTGAAACGGAAGGACTAAAAACAATATTTGTCACACCCCCACCGTCAAAGTGGAACCGGCCCAGATCAGACGACAGTTCGCAGAACGCGTTCGAACGTCCGCCATTTGTCTCCTCCATCGTTATGGATGGGGTACCAGAGTTTTTCGTTCAGGAACTGACTGAAGCGGAATTATAATTAGAAGCAGTTTTGGGTTCTTAGGAACCTGACGAAGACGCCCAGGAATATGCTGCAGCAGTTGAGGGACGAGAAGTTGATGAGAGAAGCCAGGATGCAGAGGGCGATGCAGGCACGCAGAGTACTCGTGCTCGCTTCGCTTCTTTAGAGCCCAAACAGCTGGACGTTTCTACCCAAGATGACCCCAAGCCGGTATGTTCACGTATGTTCAAAATTAAAAATATTGCCGGCAAAGTGATGTCGTCTTGTTCAAAATATCCCCCCCTCCCCAGAGCCTAAGTCACGAACACGTAACTTCCCCAAACCGATGTGTTGGTATCGATAGAAATACGGTCAAAATCGCCCAAATTCTTACAGGTTTGTAGTTTTGTACCTACAATGATCTCGGCTCGATATGTGTACGCTACTGTGGGATTTTTTTTCCGACTTGAGCAATAATTATCCGGGAAACTACAAGCAAAGGGGAGGTAAACATGCACGATTCTTACCACACCTAGGCATCTAACATCCCGTCAATTTATCACCGTGTGGGCTCGAAGACAAGTCACCGCTTTGTTTACATTGGATTATATGAAGATCATATGTACAATGGATTGATTTTACATGTATAGTATTAAATAAAGAATCTATGTATTATACAGGAATTTGTGTCTCTTATATGGGTCAGTTCGGATAGGCTATGTGATAATAACGTTATCGACCCGCCTGTTCCTCGATGGTTTTATTCGGTGGTTATAGCACATGACCAGGTGTGATGACACCATATACACCTCGGTGCGGATCATTAACCCTTAATTGAAAACACATCATGAAGTGCTTTACACTATATTCAAACGGGAGAACAGGATAGAACGTTCTATGTTCTACCGATCGCTTCCGTTCGGACCTAACGTTAGTCTACAATGGAATGTAGCACTACCCTATTACCTTTTGAATTAAATTAAATTAGAACATAATTCAAATTTATCATAAGTTCTTGCAAGTTCTCTTTTTAAGTTTGGATTTACGTGTATAAGCTTACGCATGTATTATGTAACTGCCAGATGTCTTTTAAAATTAAATGTAACTAACATTATTAGATCTGAGTAAATGTACAAATGTATATGTAGCATATAACTATAAGGTTACTGTATAACTTATGGTGTTCCACAGGCAATCAAAAACGAATGAGCAATTTGTTCTGATATACAAGGAAGTTATTTCTAGTTTTTTGCCTAGCTAATAGCAACTTGAAATAATTTATATGAAACAATGTATGTGAAACGTTATATCTAATGAAGTTTTAATAACAATGGAATGCTAGTCCCCGCTGAGCTTGCCGATCTTCTTGTCCCGACACTGGTGCCGGAGTCTCAAAGGCAATCAAGACAGGACGAGTTATCACATCGCAAGTTATAGATTATCAAAACATATCGAAAAGGAGAGAAGAAAATTGGCGAAAAAAAAGAATGAGGGCAGTGCGAAGGTGACTGCAAAACAATTAAAGGAGACAGAAGACACAGAGACTCAGAGGGAGAGAACGAAGGAAAGGGAAGCATATGGCATGGTGTCAGAGGGCAAGGAAAAGGCAGATGAGACAAGGGGAAAAGAAGAGAAAGGTTGCACAGATGCCAAGGTTGCACAGATGCCAAGGTTGCACAGATGCCAAAGTTACCACGGGATCTCTTTGTCGACTGCCTAGGGCACCGGCTACCTGAAAGACTACAACACTCGCTAGCTAACGAAAAGGGCAGCCTACAATATTAGAAAAAAGGCAACTCTCTGCCACTGATGTTAGCAAATTGACACAAAACATACTCTTAATAAGCTTCCAATGTGTTTAATACATGACAAAACATTGTAAGTCATCGCTGTCAGTTGACCAGGGGACTGTCACACCTACGTCTTCTCTGTCAGCTGACTCCGGCACTGTCCTACTACGTCATCGTTGTCAGCTGATTCAGGCACTGTCACACCTACGTCATCGCTGTCAGTTGACCCGGAGTCTGTCACACCTACGTCATCACTGTCAGCTGACTTGGTCACTGTTACACCTACGTCATCGCTGTCAGCTGACTCGGGCCCTGTCACACATACGTCATCGCTTTCAGCTGACTCGGACAATGCCACAGTTGACTCGGACCCTGTCACAAGTGTCCCTGCACAAACAAGAGTCCCTGTTAAAAGCACAAAAAAGAATTGCATCTTTTTCTTGTGCAAATAGTTTTTTTTTTCTTAAATCTACTTCTAGAATATTGTTCTTGTGATAAGAATTCATACTGCAGGTTCTTGAGCAGATTGTTGAATTTCTGTCAACAAGAAAATATCTCTCGAACTAAGATCTACGGTTCTGGTAGCAAAAATACATGCAGGTAGGTTGAAGCAAAGTGCCCGGAGTGATTGAAACAGTCGCTAAAAATATCTTTGATATCAAGCTCCCACTTAGAATTTGCCCCAAAAGTCAATAACCTGCAACATTGCAGCGCAGGCGTATTAACTTGGATGGAGAAGTCAGCTGATGCAGCAAGAGTACCGCCAGCAGGACCGCCGTCGGTTAGAACTTACAATCTTACCCTGGTTGTAGCCAACTGCATC
This sequence comes from Branchiostoma lanceolatum, assembly GCF_035083965.1. Taxonomy (NCBI): domain Eukaryota; kingdom Metazoa; phylum Chordata; class Leptocardii; order Amphioxiformes; family Branchiostomatidae; genus Branchiostoma; species Branchiostoma lanceolatum. Next base: position 16,682,901 of record NC_089736.1, read on the forward strand.
CTACATCAAGGACTGGTAATAAAAAACCAACAAACGTGTATACAGTACTTGCCATACTGATATATTTTTGAATGGCTATCGACACTGTCTTCAGCTTCAACGTACCCCAAACCCTGTGGAGACACCTTGACATGCTGCTCACAGCCCTGTATCCGAGATATTCTAAGGTGCAGCAGTACAGTTTTGTATTAGTTGAGTATTTTGTCTGGAGTAATAACAAATTATAATGATATATGATATTATATGGCACCTGGTGGAATACCTTTAGGCTTGAGAACACAGCCGTGGAATGGATAGCCCTTCCGTGGGGCAAAGTCTCCAACTTTGGCCCCATTTGTAAGTCGTACCCGGAGTTCTAACTGATACAGTATACTTGGAGCTAGGCTGCAATGATTTATGAGATGACTATCAGGAGCCTAAGTTAGTAGCTTTGAGGATTGTCGGCTAAGCAAGACTTATTCATAATAGGGCAGACGCTAGTGACATTATTGGGCAGCCGTTGTCACATGTATCCCCCTCCCCCCTGGTATTCAATCTAACGGCTTTCTCTGGCCTTATTTGAAAACACTCCGTACAAAGGTCACTTAAGACGACAGCAAGGTCACACTTGAAGCTGCTGAAAATTCGTCCGACCTTTTTCGCACAGGACGGGCTCCATTTGTCACAGTATGGAAATCTTATTTACTACAGGAGCATACGGGGAATGCTAACCGGGTCTAAACACAAGTTAAGTAATGAATGGCACAAGAGATGACATGTTGCCTAGTTTTGTGCATCTAAGACACATTATCAGTTAACAAATGCGTTTTATTCTAGTTCGTAGTTCGGACAGTTTCAAATTATAGGTTACAAAGCATGTGGTGTGATGACCATCGCTCCTCCCTATTGACCCATCATGGTTAGCTAACCCAAAAATTTATTTTTCTCAGCGATCCGTGCTCACTTAGACTACATTATTACATAACATATCGATACACACTTCTGTCAAGAAAATTCCCTGTCAACCTACGAATTTACTTTTGAGAGGCCCGCTAGTAGGCTTTCAAATCATCGCTTAAACCAACACCCTAAAGTTTTTGCTAACCGCGTTGCTCGTCAAGTAGAGCTCACAGATCAACCTACGATTTAAGAAAATAAATATTTGCCCCCAAGCAAAAGCGTGTCACTGGAGGAGGGCGGAAGCAAGCCACGCCGTCTGCCAAGAAAAGAAAAGACAAAATACTCGTATGTATTTACTTGACGTTTCTTATGATTGGACACATCTGAAAACTGAACTGAAGTTGGAGCGTGTCTCCTTATTGACAGGTTTGTCCACTTTGTACGTTTAAGGGCCTTGTTTCACCGCTGCATGAAGAAATACTGCTGTGTGCTTATGTTGGACCCGTCCCATGCATAATACATACATGTTTGTTTTGTTATTGTTTTGCAGTAGACTGTGATAAGATGATGATCTAGATGTAGAGAATTATTTCCACTCGAGTTTTGTTCAGAGTGCACGTAGGCAGGGGAGAGACTGGATCGTGTTGATACTATGTTAATTACTAAAAAACTTGTGCAGCATAATGCCGCAGATAAGACGTGCAAAAAAACACATACACAAACTTCCAGACGAGACATGTGTCATTTTGACAGACAACAAAAGCACCAGATGAATCAATCAGTCACAGCGTCCAATTATGAATTATCCCAAGTCGGACTGTGGTAACCTGAGAGCAGCGTATACATCCACGAGACTAATAGGGAGGCAAGGCTGATATGATGCATGCAGAAGAGATGATGATGGACAGGAAGACTTTTGATGACGTTATCTGGACCGACGAAACGATCATCTACCTGAAAAACCAGGCAAAAGTCTGCTTAAGAAAAAAATAGCATTTGTGTTGAAGGGGGAGGCATTGGCAATGCTCTTCCTAGCGGTGCAAGCAGGAGAAATGGAGGTGTGTGCCCATTTAAATGTTTGAAGAATCATGAGATCGAACAAAATTTGGAATGCACGACATTACCAGCACCGAGTAAGAATTAGAGCAAGAGCTGAATACAATATGCAATGAGTTAGCTATGTGCTACGAAAGTAGCTTCTGGTAAAAATTAGGCAGAAGAAAGTTTCACATTGCACTTTGGCTATTTCACATCCCTTTCATATTTAGACTTTATCTGATGTACTAATTCAGGCGATATTAAAAGCTTTGATTTGCAGCAGTGACCCGAACCTGCATAAACAATTTGCTTCAAAAGGTTTAACTTTAGATTGAATTCTGTTGAAGCACCTCTAACTTGCAACGATGGAAAATACTGCCTGCTACTTATAGTCCAGTCACAGTGGGTAGAAAATGCATGTCCAGAAATATGAGACTGACAAGACATACCAAAGCGCTCCGAATGCACAGAAATAGTTCGTTATAAAATGAGTATGTGAGTCATATTATGTACAAACTTCATCACAAACTGTGCAGTGGAAAAAAATGTATCATCAAGCAAAATTAAGGGGTTAAAGAAGAAGGAAGAGAATCTGGGGAGGGCCGTGGAGCTCCTCTGCTGCAAAGCGACATGGGGTGCCCACAGGGAGCTCTAAGGAGAGATGAAGTATTTCTGTGATCAGGGAAAAGCACAATAAATTGCTCAATTGAAAGATGTCAAGCATTTCCCCAGTGGTGCGGAACCCGTCAAGAAGTACGTCCCGGAGGCAAATGCGGTACCATTGTCACAGCAGTGGTAGTTTGGTTGTACTACTTCGGTGAATAGGGAAAAGCAGACGGAACACATAATCATAACTTTCTGTGTCAGACCTCGCAAAAAAAAAAACAATGTTCCTACTAAAATCGTAAAACCTCCATTGCTTGGCATGAGCGATTGTATCTGAATGCCTGTTTGCCTTGATGAGTAGCATAATAAGTAGACACCGATTTTTTTTTTTCTGACGGACGTGGCTGAGCTGTTTATCTTACCTGCCCGTATAGACGATATCGGGTTACAGGTGTTCCCGCGCGCGGCAATCTGACAGGGACCATCGACGAGTTAATACTTAAAAGCTAGAATAAATTCAAATGTATGACAGAGGATTGTTATTATATTTGCGTTATGATGCCAGTACGTGTGCTGGAGACAATATTTTCTTATAAAAGCAAGACACCACTAGAATTCAACTTTACATATATACCAGTATAGTGATACGTTTGCCTTTGTGGGGAAACCAATCAGCACGCTGCTCTCGAATGATTGATAGGTATTCTCCCACCAAAACGATGCAATCAGTACCGTTCAATATTAGCCAGGAGGATGCATTTGAAGAAAACCTTGTCAACGTCAGCATCTCTAATACGCTAAGGCAGACAGAACAGAACATACTTAGACACTGATTTTTTTCTGTTACCATAAAGCCACATAGGGATATTTTTTATTAATAGTATAAATCTATGACTCCAATACTATCGTACTAGTTTCTCTATTCTACTCTATACTCTTTTACATTACGAAACGCAGCATGCAGGCTTTCTTTTGACAGTTTAATCGACGGCCACCCATACCACTAGTTGAAGGCAAAGTTTGGCAGTGTCCTTCGGCTCAGCTTAACAAAGGTTTAAAGTAACACTTGCTGGGATAGTAACAACGTTAGAAACTGTGCAAGAAGTCTACAAATTATTGTTCTGTGAAGGTTGGTTTTGTCTCATTGCGATAAACATAATGGCGAAAGTAAGGCTTTTGTGCTTTCCCGCTGTCAAAAATATGCATCCTTAACAAAACATATTAATTTAAAAACAGGTTGGCATTTGACGTAAGCTATTTAACGTTACCAGGGGTGGCGTGTAATGCAGATTGGGGGTCTTTTAGGATGATTATTACGGCTTTTAACGGTTGCACTGCTATCTCACGGATGAATATGTACAGAAGAAGGTCACCGAATATCACTCAACCTAGCCGAGTGCTTTTTTCCTCTTAGCAATAGTGTATTCTGCAGTCGAGGACAATAAAAATGACATGAGAATAATCAGTAAAGCATTTATTCGAAGTTATCATTAATTAACCATTGCAGATACAAAGCACTGAAATTCTGGCATCTAATTTCTGAAGTGATAAGTGGTAAATTGGACATTGCAGCTAATATTCTTTGTCTTATCCTACAGGAAAAATGTCGTGCGTAGAATGAATGATCTTGTCTATATGTCTTGAGTTATATTAATCGCAGAGAAATGCTCATTGCAGATGTATAAACAGGCACGTTCCAATTAGCCCTGTGTCTCTGCACAAATCTGGGAATGAAAACTTGGATAATAAGAGGCTGCGGCAGGATTCAGTTTACTAAGGAAGAAGACCGGGATAGAGGGGTTGACTGAGAAAACACGGATGATGGATGAATACGTCAAGTGACCAGGGGGGATACTCAGTCAGAGGGACATACGGGAGAGGGAAGCCGTCATTGTTGATAAACGGGAAGGTGCACCCGGGAGGCAGAGGGGGATGAATGTGAACGTAAAGGTTGATCTGGGGATGTCTTGCGGCTGAGAGGACGGCAGGGTGCTTAACTTAGGCAGTCTCAACCTTATTCGGCGTCTCGGTGGACGTGTTAGGTATCTATGGAAACGTTTGCAAATGTTGTTCTCGCCGCGCAAATGCACTTTGAGGGAGTTACGTTTTCATATAGTTTTTAATGTGCTTAACAAATGCCATACATGGTTTTGAGAGGTCGAAGAAGTGTTAGGAATTTGAATGATTAGTTCTATGAAATAGGTAACATAGTTGACAAACGTGAGTTTATTCTAATGCCGTCATGTTCCAAGAGTTGTGCAGCCAGTTATTTCTGCATGAAGAGGATATCCATATGCTGACTCCTGGCATTTTTGTAGCTGGGCTCCCTGTTGCTTGAAATGAAGAACTGAACTTTCCTTGCCTTAATGGCTTCCTTTAATTTGCTATACTTTCCGAGTATGGCAGAATCAGTTTGGGCCAATTTGCTGTCTTATCTGTTTTCACGCATCAGTAGAAAGGATCAGAAATGGTGAATTTGGATGGGGACGGGTATCACTCCTACTGTTCCAAAAATAGTAACCTTAGTTTTGACCGAAAATAACATACACCTCTTAATCCTAAAAAATAAATAGTGCATTCCCGGTTACGGTCGGTGTGGGATGCAAAAAAAAAAAACGGTTGTAAGTAGAATAAAAAGGTAAAGTAAGATTTCTTTTTTAAGAGTAAATATCGTTTACACATCGTTTAGGGTTTGACACATTCAATGTGTAATAGACGATTTGTAAATGTAGATGCTTCAGAATATTTGGTCCAAAAAGCAATGGAATTGAAATACTAACCCAAAGAAAATGAACTACTCACAGCAGCGTCGGCCTTGTTCATAAAGGGTCTTTCCAATGTCTTTATGCAGGAGGTACAGCCAATGGTAAATGTAACATTCTGGACACATTAGATGGTATGTTGTGTCCACCTGGAGAAGCACATAGTTAGCGGGAGACATGATTCTTTCTGAGGATTGTTCAAAGATGAATTCATATTTCTAATAAGTTTGGACAAAGCTTTGATTCTAAAACATACCTGCTCTTAACATTTTCACCATCACAAAGAAGTTAGGAGGGTCCTCACCTCTTATCTTATAATTCTTACGATAACCTAATGTGTACATGTATCTGTAAACTACAGAGTTAGGCAGCGGGGAGAAGGTTAAGACCTCAAGGGCCAAAGAAAGGATAAATTCCATAGACTCTGGAGAACGTGTGAGACTTTTAGTCATAAAGGCAGGGAACTCTTCCGAACCACTCACATCGAACAGCCTCCCGTAACCCATTGCAAACGTCCTTTCCATCCCTGCAGTCATCGTGGACATCTGCAAGCCTCCCAGTACCCCATTCCCAACTTTCTCACCATCTCTGCAGGCATCGTGAATCTCTGCAAGCATCATAGTATCCCATTTCAAACTTCCTTTTCATCTCTACTGGCACTGTGACGAGGAAAATTAGATAGCCTGTCTTCAGTTACACTTGCAGTGCGCGTAAACGGCGCAACTGATAGGTACTCGAGCAGTGAAGGTGGCCGGGTTTGGCCTGAGCCTACCTGGTGTGTCGTCCAGTGACGGACGTCTGGCCAGACTGCAAATGTCAACATCCACACGCTGATTTATATTACAACTAGGGGCATCTGTGTCTATTTCCTCACTATTTACTGCTCGGTCAGCAGTCAAATGCGAATAGTTCATCAAAAACGTAGAATAGACACAAATATGCAAAAACATACGTGTGTTTAGACGCACGTATGTTTTTGCATATTTGTGTCTATTCAACGTTTTTGATGAACTATTCGCATTGACAGAGGGCCGGAGGTTGAACATAACTCTTTCTATGCCTGGTAGCGTATGTGTCCGTGTCACAATGCTGGCAGCTCTTCACTTATATTTTGATTTAATTTTTATCACCGGATGGCAACACACCATCGCTTTAGTCAGTGTCAGGTGGTTCAATTGCTATAATCATCGCTGGAACGGATCTCGATTTCTGCTATTGGGCAGGGGACAGAGGGTTTTTTTTTCCTTTTCTAAAACAACTATTCCAACCATTCAAAGATAGGATATGTTTTCCCACATTTTTGCACGTGTGTCATTAGTTTAGACTGCTTTAACCTAAGCCCAATACATAAACTTATTCACCCTCGTTGCCATCGATGAAATGGTTGTAAAATACCAAAGGAGCCTCGTACCCAGGTCCAAAAGTGTATCCTTGAATGAACTTCCAACACATCTCTTAATGGACACATTCTTTATCTTACTAATGTAACGTTGTTATCCTAGCGTAACGGCTAATGCAATGCCAGTTTACGGGTTGTCCCTATAGTATTATTGTCAATCCTTATGTTTTTGTTAACTATTTTTAAAGTTTCGGTTGCGATGGCTATGATTCTTTTGAGCAAATTGTTGTTCTCAGTCTAAAGGAACTTGACGGGTTTTAGCGCTTCAATTTCATTTTCTTTACCATTTTCTCTGCAGGCGTTTCTTTTGTTTTAGAAACTTTGTATTTAATGTATAAAATGCGATCAAGAAATTAAACATGTCAATTTTGTTTTTATCATTTGTGATCCTGTCAGCTAGAATTGCTTCATGTTTGTGTAGATTCAACAACATAACCCCAGTTATATTCAATGAAGGGAGTTCTGTACCAGGTATCTTCAAAACACCATCAACACGTAAAGGGCATATCATCAAGAGGTGACGCTCCAGCAGGCTCAATCAGTCAATGATCAAAAAAATATTTGATACTCTCTGACGGTTTTGCTTCCCTTTTATTTCTAAACGTTCTTATTGCTTCCATTTTTTCAACAATGCTTCGTTTGTATTCCCTCACTTATTTTCTATTCCTCTGAACCTCTTCACCAATGTACAATCAGGAGCCTATCTTTAAAGGCACTTTTTATACGATTTTTTTTCCGCCTTGTTGAAGGGTAGTAGCTCCAGACTACAGTTTTGGCAATGATCTTCTTGCCTTTTAGATGAATGTTCTTAAGTCGAAAAGGTCAATTCCGTTATCAACGAGAAATTGGCAAACTAAGCTGCCACAGGCCGTAACGGTCCCTCCCTGTAAAATACAGATTTTACAGCGTGTGCTGCTACAGATCAAAGTCTGTTCTGTTTTTGTTTGTAAGTAGTTATCATCATATCCTGCCAATTATTTGAGCAAGTTTCCCGCGGGCGGGAACACTTGTAATACGGACCAGGTTTTATGCACAATATTATTATGTAGCTTGCTCTTTCTGGATCGGGATTTTGTGTAGACTCAGGTGGATGAAGGTTTTTTGGTGCATGCCACTACTGCCATCTTTCTGTTACAGCTGTCTTTAAAAAAGTGTTGTTTCCATGAATTACATAAAAGTCAATCTGTTTTCTTACTTTGTGATTGACATAGAATAGCAAATATTTGTCAATACTTGATAAACATTTATATTGAAATAGAAAATCAATATCAAGTAGCCATTTCCTACAAGCTCCGCCAGTTTCAGACTGCTTGACACCAATAGAATAAACCAACGACAGGGAGAAGCAAGGAGGCCCGGCGGGTGCGTTCTCGTAAACAAATGTGTAAACAGGCCAGGCGCTGGTCTTCCTGTTCCTGTCCAGGTCGTCGTCTTGGATGACACCCTATAAATAGCGCTGTAGCATCATGTCCATCTTATGGACGTCTATCTTAAGCAACTTGTAATGCTTAAGGAAGATGCCCAGGCTTATGTAAAGAGCTGGCAGTATAGCCTGCGAAAATATTGATGTAATCAGATAATATTTCAGATAGATAGCCAAATATTTGTAGAAATTTGAGATATTGTTTGAATGGTTTTGTGGGTGATAGTTGAAACATCGTGGAGCAATGGCATTGTGATGTTCTTTAGCGCATTGAATCCGATTCTTCCCACACTCGCAAACTGCTGGTAGTGAGTGGCCAGGGTTTGGAGTGTTCGTGGTGTCATCCTCAGGAGCTGATCGTCTCGCTTCATCTCCTGCTGTTATGTCGCCTGGGATAAAATTGAAATACCTGTATTTGGTTCAAATGATTTTCCCCTCCTTAACCCTGATGGGAAAGGTAAAAATCACATGGAATAAAAAAGTAGCACTTAAGCAAAATTTGGATTTGCCATTTGCTCCAGAAATCCCGTCTACCATGCCTAGATAGGCATAGTCCCCCACACTTAAAGATCTAACAGAGTACTCCTGGCTGTCACATGTGTAGAAAAAGTAGCAAAAAAGTACCACGATACTCGCTTTGGGCGACTTTGTATGGAGAGCTTGTAGAGCCTTGCCCTGCACCCATTGCATGGACAGGATAGATGTTGGTCACTTCTGTCTTTTAGGACATTAATAAATTAATATATTCGAGTCTCCCTTGGCACCGTCCGCAGGTCATCCACAAGCTCGGCATGTTCTTCGTCTCCACTAGCACTGGCACGTGCGAACCAGAGCTGACCCGTTGTCCTTCTTAGTGTAGATTTACTGGCCCTTAGTTGTTTTTTGTCTGGCTTTTGTGATTTTGAAACGCGTAATGGGCACGTGTCCGTGTCACACTGCCGGCAGCTCTGACCAGTGCCTCGTACTTCTGTATTAGTCTGGTTATCTTACCCGAGCTCAATCCGACTTCTGGTCGTGCTCGTTTTTTACTTTCAACAGTAAAAACATGTCTCAGTTTTCTTCGTTAAGTAAAATAAAGTCCGCAAGCTTGTTCGGATGCGCGAAACTTGATCAGACGGCAGAAATACGGAAAGGATATGGTCGCTTCCCTGTACAGTCTCCATGCACCACTTACGAACAAAAAAGAAGACCTTCTGTTGCATCGGGTTGAGCGACTGTATCATGGGAATCGCATCTTTCTAGGAGACCTTCGTCTGGCAGGATTCTAGGGTAAAACTTTTCTCTTTGGATTTGTTAGTTGTACGACGACGCGGTACTCGGAGACAAACTCTGCAGCACACATTGATCGGGAGGGTTCTTCTGGTGGTCTTGCCTTGTACCGATCCATAATGCTTAGCATCCAGATGCTTGCTTCATCACAGTTTCCCTCCCTCGCAAGCTTTTGAATTTCTGCCAAAGGTTTTGACAATCGATTAGCTTGCTCATCTGTTGGTATGAAGGTGACTTCTCTCGAACAATCCTTCAACTTAAGGCCACAGACCCGATAAACCGCCTCCTGGGCGCTCACTTCCCTATGGTAAAGGTAGGCATTGCCAACTTTTTCATTTTATTCACTAAATCCTCATTGCCTTCCCTTGCCTCTTTCTGGGCCTGTTTGAGTAGCTTTCCAATTTCCCTTTCTGCTTTGCTGATATACGACACAATGTACCTGACACAACTGTACGCGTCGAGAACATATTGGGTGTCCATGTTATCATTCCAAGCCCGGAGTAGATGCGGATTGTAATTGTTCACCCACATGTCCTTTGGCTAACGCCTGAGCACTACTTGCTTCCTGGTTGCCATCAAGTTCAAAGCGTCACAGAACTGTACAGTGGAGAAATGTGCCTCCTTGAGAATGTCGTCAGTGGAGCACTTTTCTGGCTCTGTGATTTTGTCCAACACATCCCATTTTTTTTAAGGACGACTTAGGCTTGCCTCTCCCTTTCAGATATGGATGCAAACAAATCAATACGAAATCTTACTTTGCACTGGGACTGGGGCAAATGTTCGCCTTGTGGCCCTCCCCGTGGCAATTCCAGCATTCAAGTCTATTGAAAGAAAAGAGGAAAAATATTTTAGATAGGTAGGGAGGTGTACAGAAAAAAAGTACATCTTATGGTATAAGTGAAATATCGTATGAATATAAAAAGTATGTTATAACTTACATTGAGTTTCCCTAAGCATAAAATGTAAAGCCCTATACACTCAGAGCCAAAATCGTAATATAAGAAACCGACCATTGTAAATTTGCAGTCCGTGTCCGTCAAGAGAATTCCAAAGGAGGTATTGATGCATAGTTTCTATCAAAATCCGAAGGCAGAAGAACGCATTTACTGTCAACCCGAAAACCGGGAAGGTTTGCAGCATTTCTTTGATCCAGTGTGCTAACCTGTTCAAAGTCTTTTCACTGATTTCATTTTTTTTGTGTTCGGGAATGTCTGCTCTGTGGGGATGGACTAATACAACAAACTGTAAGCTATGGTCAATTTTCCACTCAACATTTGAAGACCCGATTTCTTGATGTTTTGTGAAGCTTTATTTCTGAGGTGTACCACGATTGTGTGACACTACACCGTGATCCTCTATTTAGCACTATTATCATCGTTAACATTTTTGAATGCCGTGTGTAGGGACTTGGTTTATCTACATGCATTTTATCATCAGCATCAAACACGGCATACTTATGCATTAGAAGATCAGTAAAAAATCCATTCTAGTTTTAGTCTTTTGTTAGGGTCTCTCCCGTCAACTTATTTTGGCTTTTAGGGACGTATTCCTTAGACAAATAAGAGAAATGACTATGGATGATATTTTTTCAACAGCAGAACTCTTTGCACACTATACTATCATATATTTAACATGAGTGCATGGCCCAGACTGTCTGTAAACCCATGTCCAAAAAGTAAACTCTGGTACAGTTACCTAACACTCGGCATACTAAGTACAGTCTTGGTCACAGTTTCAAGATGACAAGCAAAGAGGTACAAGACAGTATATTCACAGCAAATTCAATTTCATATTGTTTCCATAATATGTACCGTATGCTTAGTTTAGTACATGTATACATGGATGATTGATCGTAGTTATAGTAGTGAGCTACAATCAGTGTTGAATATATTTCTATGATGAGCTGGAAGCAGGATGATCTGCCAAGAAGATAACATGCTGTGCGCCCGCAAAGATCTTCAGGATAGGGGCGCGCAGTCCTACCATTGGGAACGGGGACTTCTTAGCGTACACTTGCTCTCCGACACAAAGCTGGTCGGAGACCCTCGATCCCCAAGCGTATGCATGGCCTGCAGAAAATAAGGAAACACAAACATCAGACAGGGCATCTGACAGTATAATTCAAACAGGTTGGAAAATCACTTGACAACACGATTCTTTATTCACAAGTATGATATATAGGTGACTGTCACAAAACGTCAGCATTAATGGTATATAATGTGGTTGTGAATAGAAAACCTTTTCTTCTGTAGTTTCTTCGGCTCTTATTGGAGACGGTAGACAGCTTCGATCATGATCGGTTTCCCAGCTTAACTCTGGGTAGTCCTGGCTTGGCGGTGCCTCTCATGACTCATGAGGCCTATATTCTGGCACGACAAACTCTACTGCAGAATGTGCAGTGAAAGACTTGTACATGTAGTTACCGTGTAAATATTCAGTTCGTTCCTTCCGAGAAATACAGGACATTTCACATCACAACTGTATTTTGATTCCATAAATCTTTTGTTGTTTTCACTTAGCTTTGTGCACGGAAGTCCAACAAAATTAAAAATTGCCTCTCAAAGATATTATAATTATTATTATACTGTAATAAATTGTTATATACAGGCATGTTGAGTATTAAAACTATAAGTTTGTGGCGGGATACTGCCTCTTTATATGGGATTCTGGATTATGCAAATGCCACGTTGGCATTAATAGAATAGGACAAAAAAGACTATTCGAAAGGAAGACGTAATTTCGCAGAAAAGCAACTATACAGTGTCAATGTTCTGCTTTGCCGTGTGTGTGTAGCACCGTACTCTCTTGAATCGTGGCAGGTCAGACTTTAGAGTTCTTCTGAAGTACTGTCCGACACCATGGATTACAGGCTGATTGGTATATGAGGTCCATAGTTCACCCCCCCCCCCCCCAAACATTCGAAGAAATTGTGTTAGATTCGTTCCCAATCATTATCAATTGTGCAAAGAGTCAGTGTTTGCTACAAGGTTATCTCTTATTTCACTGCGACGATATCGGATGACCCATTCCGCCCCTTCTGAGTTTGTGTGGTCTTCGTCTAATCCCCGTTTAAATAGACAATACCCCGACCCTTGTGGTATATTAGACGGCAAAGAAATATGGTTGTACGAATTCCAAAATCTTTCAACAGTGTTGTTATCGTCTTTGGAATGCAGTAATCTGATGGTGGAATTGGGCTAGAAGTTGTTGGCGATGTCATGGTTTTGCAGGAGACGTCTAATTTTATCTGAAACTCATTGAATTTTTATTCTCAATATTTTTCAACATTTAATTTTTTTTCACAAATTACAAACATTTCAAAATTTATATCTAATGAAGAAATTTTGAACCTGACATGTTTAAAAACTTTCACAGGTGCTTGTAACGAGAGGTCGGGTTGGTACACCACCATCAGGTGAAACAACACAACTTACAGGGCATTGAATTGCTTGTGGCAGGACTCTATTCCCTGCTCCAAAACAAACACACACAAAAAGAAAACCGAAACCGAACTGTCCCGTCTATAGGGCTGCATGGGACTCCAGTATGTTCTACCTTGTTCGAATAGCTGTTGGGAGCTATGTCCAGGCAGCGTGTTGTGGGTAGCAACTGCGTTGCCAAGGATACGCAACTGTTGAAGAGTTTTGCGAATGAAGCCATTTTTGCTGAGCTGTGTTACACTGTTCGACTTCGCTGGCATCGGTCGTGGTCTGTTGACTGTTCGACCGCGGTGCCTAGGGAACGTCTCCCGGTGGCGTCATTGTTCAATAACCCGCGTAAACGTTGCTACATCATTCAAATGCTTTCGAGGGTCAAGATGTAAACGGATCAAAAGTTAACTCTCAGATTACAACGTCTCAGTTACGTTTATTGGGACATACCAGACTCAGCACGTTCCGTGCAGCAACTAGCAAGATAACCTTACATCTAAGTATTCACTATGCAGCTTGATTCACAAAACAAGATGAATAAATTGTAAGGTGTTTAAGAGTGAAATCTAAAATTATTCCCAAGCTAAAGGTGAAAACCTTTTTGCAATATGCATGGTACTGTCTCAAAGCGCGATTTACAAGTAGGCTACGCCAGTTCCACCGGTCGGTCCCTGTTATAAAACACGTCGGCTCATGTGGAATAGAGAAATGTATCGCTGTCTGGAAATGATAATACTAGAGATTGTGTCAATAGCCGCTTGAAAACTGATTGACAGTTTTCTTTTCAGTGGAAACGATGATTCTTGTCAGTCAATCTTGTTAGCGGATCCGCATCAGTGGTAAACGATGGACAAAAAATACGATAGTTGTTACGGGGGCTGTTTCAGGCGAACGTCAGGCAAGGCTCTGATGCTGTCACCGTAGGTAGCCCGAAGGCAAGATAATACCGCTGCCAACAATATGAAAAGTTATAGACAACACAAAAGACGTCCACTCGTGATGGTTTGCTTGCATTTTCACATTCTTCACTAACCGGGAAAGTAATACTTCACGAGCATCAAAGCATTGTTTTTCCCGTACAATTCATTGTCCAAAAGGGTGAACGGTATAAAATGAAAATCTGGGTATTTTTTTCTTAATTGAAAATATCTCTATGGACAGAACGCAATATGTTTTACAGATTATTTTCCAATTGTCATGAAAATATTTACATTTCACTAGCTTCGATCAAAATACGGCCTTATTATCTAGAAGTTATGCACATACACATAAAGCAACTTAAAATAAACTCCAAATGACATAGGAAATCATTAATTTCAAATCCATTTAATTTTTGAAAATACCATTCAAAGTCACCATTCAAGGTGAAGGAGGATGTAACGTGTTAAGTTTCTTTTACTAAATAACATTGATTGCAAAGAATAGAGTCATTATTAAGCTGATCAATATGACAAATAATTGCTTTTGTTTCAGATTTACTAACATTCCTAAAAAGAAGCGTACGGTCACAAATTCGTATTTTTTCACATGAATTACATAAATGCCTACTTGATGCTTAAAACATTTTAAGGAGGATTATAGTGATGATGGCACAAAGAGAAATGCTTCTGTTAGAATAAACTCTGAGGTGGGTCAATATCATCACAAGATAGGGCCGTAACATCAGAAATTAATTCAGAAGATGCAGTGGATTTTGCAGTTTTAATTGAAATTTTCTTACATTAATCACGAAAAAAAAACACACTTTTTTTTAATTTCCAACAGGTATTGAGCCGTTGTAAATGGCCTGTGACACCTGGAGGGTTATTAATGAACTATTCGCGATTGGCGAAGAGATAACCGTCTAATTTCTACAAATACAATCAGAGTCTTTGATAGAATCATCCAATTTTTAGATGACGAAAATCGGGAGGTAAAGTAACTTTGTTTCTGCAATTGGAACTTTTTCTTGAAATGATTATCAGATAGTCTCAACCCCTACATACCTTTCACGCTGAATCAAATGTGATTGAGTGAACATAAGACATGTTATAGCTTTCTTAGCTTAAGGCAAAGTAAACATATTCTGCAACAAGGGGACCTCCACCGAATGCTGTCCTGCACAAAAGTGGGAGAAACAGATGTAACTATATCTACATAGTATTGCATGTGAAAAATAAAATGCAAAGAAACGCCATCACAGACTTATTACCCTCAATTGACCGCCAAGAAGATGCGGTCGAAGGTGTCTCGGATGGCAGTGAAACTCGCGCCAAAAAACACCTCAGTCACTGCCAGCCCGGGCGAAATGAGAGACGCGGAGGTCAATCGGAGGCAGTCCTTTTCCTCTGAGGTGGGCCGTAGAAGTTCACCATCACCACTGAGCCAACAGGTGAGCAATTCTCCCTCGGAAGTGAGGAATGCTGAGTGCATTCCCCCTGCGGCCATGTCCAAAATAATGTTACCAGTGGGTAAGCCACCGAGGTAGGCAGGAGCGACTCCTCGTTGTCCGGTGTACCAATATGGCCAGAGACATTCCCTTTCTCAAATGAAAGGGCCTGTCCAGCTGGACGCCTAGCCAGGGGAGGGCATCGATATCCAGAGAGCGCTCATTTCGGCTCAGAAGGGGGCAGTGGCTGTGGCGGCGGACCCGTTTTCTGTGAACCTGTTGATGAGAGAAATTATTTTTAACACATCACAATTCTATTCAAGTTAAAGAAAAGAAATGGAAAAATATCAAAATCAAAATAGTGAAATGTACCGAATTAGACATCAAAAGACATATACAAATATTTTATCACAAATGAAGAAGGTAATTAGTTTTGTCTGCAAATGACAGCTCATTGCTGTATTGTGTACAATATATTATGCAACATGCTTTAAGATATTTGACCATACTTGATGAAATGCTTACCAGTCAAAGTCAAGACGTTGACTTCGTCCTGGAGAGAGATGCCTCGCCTGAACCTTAGATCGTCAAGCAGCAGTTTTGTCAGTTACATAACGAAGAGTAGTCTGAAAATTATTTTTGGGAAGCGGAAATTTAACATTCAATGCCTTCCATGATAGGAATACTCAAACATGTGACATATATATTGTTGACAAAGAGAGGAAAATTAATAGATATACATTATTTTATAAGAAAATTGTACAATACCATTGATAGAGTAACAAACGGGATATTGTGTGTCTAAGTTACGATCATAGGACCTGATATATTGGTTCCGTAATATAAGATTATGCACCATCACACAACTGTGAAATATTATGTACACTACACTAAAAAAAAAGCATCACATGAAGGTATTTTATAACACTCAGATTTCTGTAATTACTCTCACAATGTACCAGTACATGTACTGATGTACACTTAATGGTATTTGTATGGTGAAACTACCAAACGTTCTCTGTGTGCACTAGGTATAATCATGGGAGTATATGTAGATGTATTTATTGTGCAAAATATTCAATTTATTCCTTCCGAGAAATACAAAACATTTCACATCACAGCAGTTCTTTCGTTTTCTATCCTCAAGCCTCGTATACAGCCTAAACAGTGAAAGAGCTAAACTGTAACTTGGCAAAATACCAACTATACAGTGCTAACGTTCTGTTTTGCCGTGTGTGTGTAGCACCGTATTCTCTTGAATCATGGCAGGTAGGACTTTAGAGTTCTTCTGAAGTGCTGTACTGGATTGTCAGCTGATTGGTATGTGAGGTCTAGACTTCAATTTCCCCCCACTACTCAAATTGCTATCATTCCATCCTCCCGAAGAAATTGTGTTGGATTCGTTCCCAATCATCAATTACGCAAAGAGCCAGTGTTTTCTCATTAGGTTATTTTTTATATCACTGCGACGATATCGGATAACCCATTTCCCCCCTTCTGAGTTTGTGTGGTCTTCGTAACTAGGTCTAATTCTTGTTTTAAAGAGGCAGTACCCGGATCCTTGTGACAGATTAGACGACAAAGAAAGATGGTCGTAGGTGTTCCAAAAACTTTCAACTGTGAACTAAATCTAGTAACTGTAAGCGTTCCACCCATATACTGTCAGTGTTACAACCAATAGCCCCAAAACTTCTTGTACTTTGTAATGGGTGCTGGGTAGTTGTAAACCCTTACAAAACTGTCACCTCGGCACGCGTCTCTTCTTCTTTCCCTTCTTGCTCCTCGGCACGGTTCAAAACTTCTTTCCTTTTTGCTCATCGGCACGGTTCTCACTTTTCTTACATATAGATATATATATATATATATAACCACATATATATACATACACACACTCCCATACGTACACATGCACACACACTCAAACAAACATGCATACACACACACGCGCGAACAAGAATACATACTATTTGTAATTCATATTTAAGCTCACCGACCGAGTAACGTTCTTCCTCAATCCTTGCTCCGAAACTCGAGCTGCTGCGATGTTCTTTTCAGCCTGCGATTGATAGTTGGGAAATCCGAAACTCTGCGGGACCAAATATGTTCTACTTCTAACTTGATAATGTTATCTGGAAGTCAATGTTGAACTTTTAATGTTACAAATCCTTGTCCACCTACCCCCATATCTCCATCCCTATGTTTGGTCAAATATTGCTGCGTCATTAAACATCAAGGTCTTGCCCGAATGAAAGATGTTAAAAATAGTAACATATTTGTATCCCACCCTTGAGGGATGCGATTCAGGATATCTACGCACTCTTACCTCGCCATTTTTTCTCTCTCTTTGCGTGATTTCTCCGAAAAATCCTTCTCTTTGCACAAGACATGGCGAGATGACCGAAGAAAGGTTTGGCCCGGGAATGAAACTTTCCATGCCGTTACACTGGACTTTTGTAATGTCAGACAGTGGACGTCTAAATTTTATTGATTGGAAGCCATTTGGTGTCCACCTCTGCAAAAGAATTATAGATATAACGGAATTTTTGTGTTTTTATATTATATATAATGCAGGGTATTGCAAAAAGAGAAAAAAAGGAAACAAGAAAACTGACGTCATTCCGTCATTTATGAGGTCAAGTGATGTGAATTATTAATCTTAATCTTATTCAGATTTAATCTATTCAGAACGTCTCCACCACTTTAGAATGCTGTGGTAGAAAGTAAGATTCCTTTTTAAGAGTAAATATCGTTTACACATCGTTTAGGTTTTTACACATTCAATGTATAATGGACAATTTGTAAATGAATATGCTTCAGATTATTTGGTCCAAAAAATAATGGATTTGAAATACTGGCCCAAAGAAAAATTACACACCTCTCACCGACATCTTTAACAGCTCCCTGCGTGAAGGAATAGTACCACAGCAGTGGAAAGAGGCGATCGTAGTTCCTCTGCCAAAGACTCGTCCACCGTGCCTTGACCAGCTCCGGCCGGTGTCCTTAACCTCCCTCGTCGCTAAGGTGTGTGAGGGGTTTATTGCCTCCTGGGTTCTTCAGGACATTAAACACACAATATCGCCAGGCCAATTCGGATGCCTGAAGGGTCGGTCGACCACTCATTGTTTAGTAAGCCTGGCAAATCAGCTCTACAAGTCTGCTGATAAGCGGGGGACTTGCAGCACATGGATTTTAACCGATTTCAGTAAGGCGTTCGACTTAGTCGATCACACAGTCGCGATAAAGCACTTACTGGAGCAGGGTGTCCGACCAGAAATCATCCCGTGGATTTCTAGCTTCCACGAAGGCAGGAGTCAGAGGACTAGGTACAGAGGGGCGTTGTCCCATACAAAACATCTCACCTGCGGTTTGGCGCAGGGCACCAAGCTCGGACCCATTGTGTTTATCGTTCACGTCAATAACCTACCGGACATTGTACGTTCCCCGTCGTGGGCCTTTGTTGACGATCTGAACTTAATGGAATCCAGGCTTGTATCTGAACCATCTAGAGTTCAGGACGATCTCGATAGTCTGTCCCGCTGGACCATCGACAAGAAGATGAAACTCAACCCTGACAAGTGCAAAGCTATGCAGGTCTGTTTCTCCCGCAATCCTCCCCCGCCACCTACACTTAAAATTGACGGCCACCAGTTAGCAGTGGTTAGTGTGGCCAAGTGTCTCGGAGTAACATTCCAGGCCGACTTGAAGTGGAACACTCATGTCACGGAAACAACCAAGAAGGGGAATCAAAGGCTATACTTGCTTTGTCGTCTGCGTCAATTCAATTTGCCCACCGAAGATCTTCTTATTGTGTATACACGTGCTTGTTTCGTGCGCCCTGTTCTCGAATATGCCGCCACATTATGGCATCCAGGGTTAACCACAACGCAAAGAAAGAAGATCGAGAGCATACAAAGAAGAGCCACTTCTACCATGTACCGACACTGGCTACCACAAACCAGGGGGGGGGGGAGATCAGTGGGAGGACAACGAGACAACAAACAAAACTTGACCAATTGCCAGGGCGCACCGAAAGATATTACAAAAGCACATTACCGTACCTTATCCACCTCATAAACAACCCCATATAGTTGGTCTACCAAGAATTTTATAAGAATTTTATCAATGTTAAGGTATATGGTTATATTGTCACTGTTTGTAAACGCCATGTTTTCACATAATTCAGCCGACATAAGGCTGTGAGGTGAATGGCAGTGCATGACTCTATTGTATTAATTGTATTGTATTGTGTCTGAAATGAATTGAATAAACCAATGATACATACTAACGGCAGCATCGGCCTTGTTAATAAATGGTCGTTTCAAGGTCTTCATGCAGGAGGTACAGCCATCAAGAATGCACCAGTGGTAAATGTAACATCTCGGACACATCAGATGGTGTGTTGTGCAGAAATACATAGTTAGAGGAGATATGATTCTTTCAGTGAGGATTGTTCAAAGATGAATTCATATTTCTAATAAGTTTGGACAAAGCTTTGATTATAAAACATACCTGCTCTTAACATTTTTACAATCACGAAGAAGCAAGGGGAGTCCAGTCCTCTTATACTATAATTCGTAATGTATACACGTACCAGTAAACTACTAGTATTCTTCTTTTCAGAGAGAGGATAAAATTCCATAGACAGAGAAAAACGAGTGAGATTTTTAGTCAAACCAGGGGAATCTAGGAACCGCGTATGGAACGTCGGTTACCTAAAGTCAGGAGGGTAGGGAAATTGAATAACCTGTCTTTTGTTACACATGCAGTGCACGTAGATGGCGCACCTGCTAGGTTCTCTGGGAGTATAGGACTCTCAGTTTCTCATTGGTGACCCAATATCTGTCTTGTTATAATTTCACAGGATTTAAGATCGTTAGCGTCTTTGGCTTAGAAACATAGTTCTTTGACTTTGAGAAAGTTGTATTTCTTTTCCGTCTTCGCCTGCTGCGTTGCCACAGTGTCTACGACACCTTCTCCTCGTGCAGTCATGCCACAAGCCGCCGAAGGTCTTCGTTTGATGCTTTTAAGTTACCTATAAAGTCATTAGCAATCTACTTCATTAGCAAATAAGTTAATACACATGCATTTTGGCACTTTGTCAAATAAAGCCGAAGTTAGACAGAAAACACAAGATTATCCTTGTGTGAACTTTCACCACATTGGGGCCTCTTCAAAGACACTATATGCAGCCGGTATCATCCGGGTGTAACTGCTAATGCGCTGGTTGTTCATGGGCTGTCCCTATTGGAAGTATTATTGCAAATCCTTGTGTTTTTGTGAACAGTAAAGTCCCTTTAGACCATGATGGTTTTCCAATTTTATAAAATCTTCGATTGGTTTTGTACTTTGATGGATTGATTGATTGTGTATTTGAATCATACTGATTAATGGATTAGCAGCTTATTCATAGGTTTCACTCTAACTGGACCCATGCCACTGCCTTTAGTCATAGTATGCACACTGCAGTGCCCAGATGCCTTATCGGACACATCAAAACCATTGGTGCATAATGATGCATGCAGGGACGGGGTGCTTACTTTTCTTGTTTTTCCTTCTAAAAAGGAAATTTTTCTGTCAGCAAGAATATTATTCTGTATACAAGAATCCCTGTTTTAAGCACAAACAAGAATCCCTGTTTGAAGCACAAACAAGAATTGCATCCAAGAATTTTTTTTTCTTAAGTTAACTCAAACCAAGAAAGTTAAAAAAAAATAATTCTAGTAGAATCAAATTTTCAAGAAAAAATAACTTATGGGAATAATCTGTAAGAATACAAATTTGACGATTAAAAGAAAAACAAATCTTATATATTAAGCCAGAGAAAGCACATTTTTCTTATTTTTCTAGAAAATTCTTATTGAAAACAGCATGGTAGAAATATTTTCTTAAAAATAGTTTAATTCAGAACAGAAAAGAGTAGAATTCTTTGTGTAAGAATTGACAGAGGCAAGACTGCCCTGAAGGTTGTTAGAATTTTCTTGTTTTTCCTTTGTATAAGAAAATCGTCCTCAACACAAGAAAACAGGAAAAGTAAGAATAAGAAAAAAGATTTTTGGTAGTGTATAGCTGGTGCTTTTTCTCATTTATCATTCTTCTTCCAATTTCGTCGTCTAAAGATGCATTTTTCAATTATAAAGGCTTCACAGAACGGGCGCTCTCCACAAACACATCCGCTCAGTACAACTGAACGTTCGACCTTCAAAAAGAAGTTGACGGCGACCAGTCGGCCGACCAGTACGCTCCCCGTATCAGCGGTCTCATACACGATTGTGATTTTGTGCAGGGTTTTCTACTAATGAGCAACAAACTGTCTTTCGAGCTCCTCGGTAGCATGCCTGATAGTAGTTATATGGTACAGAACAAACTCCTCATATCTAGCTGTAGTGTCATTTCTGCTATCATTTAAAAGGCGCAGCCCTGGTAATTTTGGCGAGTGTGCACCAGTAACCGCAGCTGAGGGAACGGAGTTGGGCTTTTGCATCAGCTTTGACAGAGGGCGTGAGGTTGAACATAACTCTTTCCATGCCTTGTAGCGCATGTGTCCGTGTCACAATGCCGGCAGCTCTGGTCAGTGCCTCGTACAGCAGCGTGTAAACGTGTCTCTTATCTACAATGCCCCTAAATAAGCATAATGTTGTTGGACCACGTACACTCAAAAATCGTGCTATAAAATACAACCATTGACCATTTTTCAGCTCGTGTTTGTAGATGGTAAAAAAAACTCTGCATGGGTCGTGTCCAGTAGGTTGTGTTTCTGTGTGCGTTTACAAAATTGATTATTAACGCAATGAGGGTAGGAAACTTGAATAGCCTGTCTAGTCTTCTGTTACAATTGCAGTGGGCATGGATTGCGCACCTGTTAGGTTCTCCAGAAGTGTAGGTGGCCGGGGTTTGGCCAGAGCCTACTAGATGTGTTGTCATGAGTATGTTGTCTCTATTTATACGATTTTTCCACCCTTTTGAAGGGACAGTAGCTCCAGAAAATAGTTTTGGCAATGATCTTCTTGCCTTTTGTTTTGAATATTTTTAAGTCGTAAAGGGAAAAAAATTGAAGTACAGAAAGTGCGAAATGTAACTGCGGAAAGTGCGAAATGGAACTTTAAAATTGCTAAATACACCCGTCAAAACGTTACGAACAAAGCGAGAATACTTTGAAGTTCTTTTAGATGTCGCGACGGATCTTCAACGCCGATGTCTGACGCAGATCGGAGTTGTGGGGAATGCAGGAAGGAACACAGTAGTGGTAAGCCGCCATGATGGATCGATCCTTTTTGGGCGCTCTTGCGCTTCAACCTTGTGATGCTGCTGCCTTATTTACTCCTTTTACTCCTCTTTAGAATATGGGAGACCCTAGAAAGAGCATATCATCTCATCTAGGTATGGACGGGTCCAGGACCTTCTTTTTGTCTCCATCACTCTCATAGCGAAAGGGCAATACTCCGGCTGTAGCTACCCTGCTTTGCAATTTGGAATGTGTGCGTACATGTGATTTTGGTACGAGATGACGCAATAGGTGAATTGAGCGCTACCTGGGTTCATACGTATTAGTTACAATATCAATCAATCATTTAATCGATTGCTTAAGCAATTAATCGATTCACTATACTAAACGTAGCCAAAGATGCATACGTTTATCAAGCGATTCTAAAAGTACAAAATTTGAATGGTTCAAGATATTGCTTCGTCGTATAGCCTCTCACCTTGGTTCGATCGTGACCTTTACATGACAGTCGCCATAGAACAAGGGCTTACACGGAAAACTGGTGCATGGGTCTAGTTTATTTTCAATTTGACAAAGGACAGTGCTAAGTCAAATTTAGAAGGGACGCGGATGGCAGTTCTGTTCATATCTGATTGGTTGGTATTTATGATGGACGGTGTTGTGAGGGGGGAATCTTTGACGACAGAACCTTGAATGCATGGAAGGCTTCAAAAAGCACAGGTTTTTCACGCTCCAAAGTAGGGCCAATGAAAACATGCCGACATTTATCGTATCAAGCTTGTTTTGACTGATAAGTACTCGACCCTGTGGTAAAACTGTCACTGTTAACATCATGATACATAATGATCGCATTATTTTTATTTTGACTGTTTGATTCCGAATGGACAATGGCAAACCTTTTCTCCATCCTTCCCCTTTAAAACCAGAGGAATTAGCTTTGCCTCGACTCGCTGCTTCTTCAGCATCCCTGAGGCATCTTTCTTGAGCTCCTCTCACTCTCAGTCATTACTTGATACTCTTATTCATCTGCATAACAAAATATACTATCATGAGTACTTATATATATAGACACAGGATTGCTGCTTTAAGAACATAGGAATATTATAAATATTATACCTGATTACAATGTTTTCAGCATATCACATCCTAGAATTTCACCAAGATGTATATCGGGTCTGCTGTGGGATGAAACTGCTGCGAAAATTCGGTAGCTTTTAAACCTCGTTCCTTGCAACAAACCCCTTTTTATATAGATGTTGTAATGAAGGCATTTAATGGTATTTGAGACAACCCCTTGTATTGTCTAATTCCAAGTCAGCCCTAGGTCGATGGTAGTGGATAGCAGGTGTCCGTTTGGAATTCTTTTGATTTGAAGTTCAGGCTCTCTCAGCGTCCTCGAATTTATTAGAGTCTCCCTTGTCACCGTCTGTAGGTCACTCACAAGCAAAAAGGTACAGGACAGTATATTCACAGCAAGTTCAATTTCATATTATTTCCATAATATTTATCGTATGCTTAGTGTAGTACATGTTTACAAGGATGATTGATAGTAAATAGTATTGGGTTACAATAGTAAATGGGTTACAGTTTTAATATCTGTCTACAATCAATGGATATGATGAACTAGGAGCAGGAGAACCTGTCAGGACGATAACATGCTGCGCGCCCACAGAGATCTTCAGGGTGGGGGCGCGTAGTCATATTATGGGGAACGGCGTCTCCTTAGCAAACACTGTTTCTCCCCAGGAGTATATGCATGGCCTACAGAAAATAAGGAAACACAAACATCAGAGAGGGCACCTGATCATGACAGTATAAGGTTGAAAAATCACTGGATAACAAGGTTACTTATTCACAACCACATTATATACCATCGCTGCCGAGGGTTCAGTGACTGTCAATGAACGTCAGCTTTGATTGTAGATAATGTGGTTGTGAATAAAGAGACTTCTTATCCATCAGACGTGTGACATGGATCACAACACACTGGGACAGTCCAGTTCTTTTATTCTAAGTTTCTAAGTTAACAATTTGACAAGGTGTTTATGACAGTAAGATTGTTTTGGGCTGGCTGTGACCTGCATGATGTTGTTTGGCAGGCCTTGGACAACCATGGGGGATGGGCCCGGGGTGGCGCTCTTTGTTCTTAAGTTACTGGTTCCCATCTCAAAGTTCTCCATCACAACGGTCACCCCAGCAGAAAACGGCTCCTGAATCCAAAACAGAAAAAAAACAAGAGTTTGTCAGGGATACACTAGATAAAATGAATACAATGGCTATCTTATATATAGAAGGTATATATGATTATAAGCCTAGAGCAATTGTCGCAGTGACCATAGATAATCACTCCAGAAAACTAAGGGAAACTGAAGCGTCAGTATGAAGAAGTAGGTTTACCTGAGGAGCTGAGGCCAATGCTATGCATCTTCCCCATCGCCACCTGTAGCAGCTGGTGCCGGGAAAGTGCCTCGATCCGTGTGTGAGTCCAGATTACTTCAGACCAAACCAGCGCTGCTGTAAAAAAAATACGTATGCATACTTCTGATCAGTCTCTTATGTCACTACAATCATACTTACCAGTTTTTAATCTAATGATTATTTGGTTGGTTATTGAAACAGTACTCAGTAACTTACCCAGCAGATACCGGTGGTTGTCACCACAGCTCCAAACGTCGCCTGCTGCAGTACTAACAATGGTGTCACCAAAGCAGACGTCGATGAACTTGGAGGCTCTGGGTGGCAGTGCCAGGTGGCATGAGGGGTGCGGATGTTCTTTTCCTTTTCGGAGGGCTGTAGAAGTTCCCCTTCATTATTGAGCAGGTGGGCAATTCTCCCTCGGACGTCTGAATGCTGAGTGCATTCCCCTTGCAGCCACGTCCACAATGATTTTACCAGTGGGTAAGGCTACCGGATAGGCAGGAACCGCTCCTCGTTGTACCAAGTGTACCAAGCTGGCCACAGCCATTCCCTTTCCAAAATAAAAAAGAGCCTAGTTAGCTGGAGGCAAAGGCCGAGGAGGACATCCAGAGAGCGCTCCCTGCGGCTCAGAAGGGATCCGTGGTTGTGGACCCGTTTTCTATGGACCTGTTAATGAGTGAGATTCTTTTATAAATCACAATTTTATTCAAGTTAAAGAAAAGAATTGAATATGAGAAAAATATAAACAAGACGAAATATAAAATTAAGATGTTATAAAGAAGAATGGAAAAAAATTATACAGATATTTTTATCAAATTTCTTCACAAATGAAGAAAGTTACAACAAATGACAACCCTGTAATGTGTACAATGTATTATGTAACATGCTTTAAGAGATTTTGCCGTACTTGATAAGTGGCTTGAAGTTAGCCAAGATTTTGACTTCGTCCTGAAGGGAGATGCCTCGCTCGACCCTCAGATCGTCGAGCTGCAGGAACATAAAAAAAACCTTTGATCCTTTTTTCATTGTTACTTAAGGAAAGTAGTTTAAAAATTATGTTTTGGGAAGCGGAAATTTCACGTTCAATGCATTCCATCACCATAGGACAATTAACGATTGTATGTCAAAGTATCAAAATGCTGTATACGGGTATGTTCAGTCTTTAAAATGTAAGTAGGTGTGAGGGACACTGCCTCCTTTAAGAGAATTTTGGATTATGCAAATGTTATGTAGGCATTAATAGAATAAAACAGGATATGACCCAGAAAAGACATAAAAAAGACAAGAGAAAAGACAACAAACAAGGACGACTCGAAAGGAAGCCATAACTTCGCAAAATGACAACTATACAGTCCCAATGTTCTGTTTTGTCGTGTGTGTGTAGCACCTTATTCTCTTGAATCGCCGCAGGTCAGACTCCAGAGTCCTCCTGAAGTACTGTCCAACACTATGGATTACAAGCTGATTGGTATGTGAGGTCCAGAGTTAAATTCACCCCCAATGCCCGAATTGCTAACAATCCAAGAAACTTTCCAAGAAAATTTTGTTAGAATTCCAATCATCATCAATTGCCAAAGATCCTGTGTTTTCTCATCAGGTTATTACTTACTTCACTGCAACGATATCGGATGACCCCTTCTGTGGTTGTCGTCATAACTAGGTCTAATCCCCGTTTTACTAGATAGGCAAAACCCCGACCATTGTGGCAGATTAGACGGCAAAGAAAGATCGATGTATGTGTTCCCAAAGCTTTCAAGTGTGTAACAATTTGGTAACTGTTAAGAGCTCCGCCCATAAATTGTCAGTGTTGCAACCAATAAACCCAAAACTCAATGTACTTTCTAATGGGTGCTGGGTAGTTGTGGCCTCGGCACTCGTCTTCTTTTTGCTCCTCGACACGGGTCTCAAGTTCTTTCACGTCTTGCTCATCGGCACGGTTCTCTTCTTTTTCAAACATTGGCGTGTCTTCAGTCGTGTTTACTAAAGAAACTAACACCATATCTCCACGGGAGTGGGTGTATGGAACTGAGATATCACATTTTCCGTTGTGACCTTACGATCATACAAAAAATGAGTGGTATTCGTATCCTTACAGTGTATTGGCATGGTATTCTATCATCCGTATCAATTTTTTTCTCGTTTCTTTTTTTTTATCTAATTTTTTGTCAAAAGGTAAAAACAAGACCACGGCACACATAAAAAATAAGTGATTAATAACCAAGTTATCAAAATATTGCTTTAATCTACATGGCAATCAGTATCATACTGCCAAGACGTGACTTCTTTATATATTGTCAAGTGTCACAGCACACTACACTGACTCTCAGCACTTTAACATCGTGGAGTCACCATTATAAACGCAAGACAAAATATGCAAGTACGTTCGTAGGTCGGAGGTAATCTAGTGAAAAGGATGACATGACTTATCATGATAAAGAGAGCATATTCTGTATATAAGGTACCGTGCTGAGCCAAATCGTTTAGAAGAAATAAGAATGTCTCTTTTTAAAGGAAAGGAGGAATAAAATGTAATATTTACAACTGGATGAAATACATTTAAAAACCAGACGTTTTGAGCGCCCGGCAGCTCTTTGTCAATGAGGAGAAAGATGTTTGCTTTGAAAGTTCGGAAAGCTCATCAGGAATATATTTTCCAAAATACAAGAGAAATAACGGCTTGAAAAGACAAGAATACAAAAAAGACATTTACTAAGCACACATTACATTAAATGCGTTGTAACACATTATCACAAGTGCTAGACAGTATAATCCTAACCCCCCCCCCTTTCGGTTCAGCGACGGTCGATCGAAGCGTTCATACACAGCCCCTTCACACCACGCTCGTGCTATCTCGAGTCCCAGTCTAAAATGTGAGTAGATTCAAGGAAAGTGTGTCCGCTATGTTTGTTGAGATGGTATCTTTCGCAGAGGAAAATCGACTGTTACTGGCTCTGTAATATTCCTTGTATCTTGCCTTCAGAAGTTGTCCTGTTCCCCCAATATATTTATCCTTACGATGTACTTTAATCCGTAAACAACGTTCGACTAAATGCTGTTTTTAATTTTGTCATTAGGATGTACTAATCTATGTTCGATGGTTGAATTGGGCTTGAAGTTTGTGACGATGCCATTGTTTTGCTGGGGACGTCTACTTCTCTGTAAAACTCATTGAACGTACGAAATCGTGATATTAACTTGTTTTAGTTCTATCCATCAGTGAGTTTCTGGGTGGTTTCTTAGATTCGTTTGTCGGTTTTTGAGCTTTGTTAAAGGTCCATGACTTACATCCACATTTCGGTAATGCCATCTTGAGGTGCTTCTGTTCCTTGGTTTTAGCTTCCACCGAAGTAACGATAGTCCCCGCTCTGTTGCGCAAAGGCTTCTGAAATTAATATGCTACGGTGAGGAGGGTGGGTGGTGTGTTGTAGGCCGATTAAAAATTCGGGTTTATAGCTGACACAACAGTGAGTGAGCTGACACAACCTTTTGACCAAGCTCTTTGACTTGACTTGACCTAGCTCTTTAGGGTGTCATTAGCGGAACAATGTGTCGATTTAATTGGATGGCAACGTAAAAAAATGAATATTTTTACTCAACATGACAATTTGCACTGCTGGAAAGCACGGGGCCAGTTTCTGGCCTGTGCACGTAGTTGTCATCGTAATGAATTTAATGAATGAATGAATGAATGAATGAAGACCTTTATCCCCACAACAACAATGCAGAAGGTGAAGACACAAATGCTTTTTTTATCCATTTATTCGTTCACTTCTATTAATGTATAGGACAACATGGCTGCTATGCAAGGACACTACATAATGTTGTCTTAATAGAGAACAAAACTTTTAAGAAAAACACGCATCGTATTACTCCGATGCACATGGATTGTCAGTATGCATTAAACTTGAGTCAGGTCATCTACTGGTGTCATTTCTGCTCAATACTATGAAGTTACAGACTACCCAACATGACAAAAAGTGTTGACATTTGACTGTCAATTTTTTCCAGTAACATTCACTAGAGGTTTAAAGGCACTATCAACTTCCTCTACAACTGCAGGTTGATCAGTGTATTTTGAGCCCTGCATATTGTCAAACATTTTGAATAAATAAACAAATGCATATTCAAATTACCGATACCCTCTTTAAAAAACTGATAGCTTTTAACCTCTTTAAAATAGCATCAACTAATATCATCTTAGCTTGTGCGACATTTTTTTTACCAAGGAAAGTTACTGAATTGAACACTCTACCCATTGATCCGTTCCCGGGCCTCATATCTCTACGTGTATCTATCTGTATCTATATTGCCGGTATAACCGCCATTCGGCGTAACACACCAGCTTCGCGGGCACGCGGCACAGCAGCAGCTGGTTATATTAGAACGAATGACCTGTCACATTTAACCTTCAAATATCTAACTGTATGCATTTTTTAAAGCTGCCTAATGAGGATGCTTCCACGGCACTTGGTTCCACTCCACGATCGTTCTAGGAAAAAAATGTTTTTGAACACATCAATCCTAGGTTGAAAAGTCTTATACTTGGCATGGCTATTTCTTGTCCTTTTTTGAGCTGTTATTAGATACTCCTTAGTCGGCACATCCACCATTTTATTTGTCATTTTGTACATCATGCATAGTCTGGACATTTTCCTTCTCTCTTCGAGTAACATCCACTGCAGATCTGTTTTCATTTCGGTGACACTACCACCCCTGACGTAGTTGTTAGTGCAGAATCTGGCCGTCGTAGCAGAATCTTGTAGACATCATTAAGACTTTTGCTGGTGATAACTTCGAGAGATAATATTTCCTATGCATATTGGTGTCCCATCCTACAGTTCCTGTCATGAAAAACACAATATATGACATTTCAATAAACTGTCAACAACATAGTAATGTTTCTAGACATATTTCTGAGTGGACTTAACTGCCATCTAATTATTGCAAAAGTTGTCATGAGGTGACAAAGAGATCAACAAACAATGAAAACCAATAATGACAATAATTATGAAGATGAAGTTCTGTAACTACACAACACATGAATAGTACCAAAAATGGGGCACATGAATAGTACCATACATGGGGCAGGAAAACAATGCCTGATGACAAAGCCTGAACAGTTTCTAACCTCATTGTCACTTTCTGTGTCCGATCTCCAATCTGCTTGAAGATCTATGGAGACACTTTCCTCTTCCTCCTCCGCCTCATCATCAGTAAGGTCGTCCATCTGTTGGTGGACAAACGCACACACAATATGTCAGTCAATTGATATGACAATGTTAGGTATATTGCATTTAGTGTACACATCACAGATATGAAATAATGAGAAAGCACTTAAAACATTGTTAAGATTTTAACTTGGATCGAAACATTATGTGAGACAATAAAACCAATTTGCTTTTTTGGGGGGCAGATGCTACTGTGACTGCTTCTCATAGAAAAGCGTGTTAAAATACACTAAAACTACTAACCCAAATTCCAATCTTAAAAATTCTGCTGCACCTAGTACCTGAAAGTCAGAAGGGTCTGTTTTATAAAAAGGAAGGGAAATAGGCCCTTGCCGAGCTCAAACTCCCAGAAAAACCGAAAGTAGTGCAGAAACCTTACCTTTGACCCTAGGTGTCTCCTGTAGACATCCGCTCAGGACCCAACAACTCATACATGCCCTTCCGCCAACTTAAATGCTGAACTAAACACATAAACTGAAATCAGTTGTCATTACCTTTATCATGAAATCATAGCCTACCAGAGAACGTAGGAATCAAATATATGATACCAATTAAGGCTTTGATGTCATTTTCTAATGTAACAGTAACACTGCAGGCATCAAATTAATGCGAAAACTGTCAACAAAGGTAGGAAAACAGTTAGGAAAACATCATCACCTAGACACGCTTAGGTTCTTATAAACATACGTATATATATATACAATCATGCAAAATACAATCTCACTGGCATACGCATAAGTATTTCATGTAAACAAAACTAATGGGAAAACCATACAAACGGCTAAAATTGGTCCTTATCTTCTGATTAACACCACGTTCATACGAGGATATATCTGGATCAGCGGGTGATCCGGATATATCCCTTTGCGTTCATACCAGGGTTAGTTAAATCTGGATCTGCATAATTCTGTCCAAAAACAGATCCGGATATATCCGGCTAGGTGCCACTTGGTTAAGTCAGACAGGTCAAAGGGTAAAGTTTAATAGAGTAGGGTAAAGTAAAAAAGTAATAGTAGTATAATAGTAGAGTAGAGACCAGGTAGGAGTCCTTTGTAACAATTCTAGAACGTCTAAAAGTTTGAAACGTTCTTTAGAACGGCGCGTCTTTCTTTAAAGATGGCTGGACACGAAATTTTGTTTCTTATGTTACTTTGGAAAATAATATGTAATGACGGAAGAAATCTCACTCGCCGACTAGAATGTTCTTTAGAACAGGTGTTCGTACCTGTCAGGTGGGAATACATGTACCCGTGCCGTGGCGCATTGCACAATCCTAAGCTAACGTTATATAAGTACAAGCAGTACATTTGACAAGTGTTAAGAGTTAAGTGTGACGTCAAACCCGGCAACGTATCTGGATACGAGACCGGGATTGCGTTCATACCAGGGTTCACCCCGCAGCTGATCCGGATAAGACCCCGTTCATACTAGGCTTCGCGTATCCGGATCATATCCGGATCAGCGGGTGATCCGGATCCGCTAAGCCCAGCATGGACGGTCCTGATGCGGATATGATCTGGATATATCCGGATACGATTGATCCACATCTGGAGGTGGATCTATCCGGATCAGCTGCCGGATGAACTCTGGTATGAACGCAATCCGACTCGCGTATCCGGATACGTTGTCGGGCTTGACGTCACTCTTAAGTATTAAACATTTGTTAAATGCAGTGCTTGTATTCATATAGCTCCTGTGTGCCATGCATTCTGAGTTTGTATTTTAGTATACAGTGTACTTAAGTGTACAGTATGCAGATTATGTTTACTTGATCAAATTAATGAAGGAAATTATGCTTTTGTTATTTTATTAGATAAAGCTTTTGTGTTCGCCAAGTACGTGAACAGACTCTTTTAGTAAGTTCTACAAGAAAGCTACACTGACTTCATTAATTTTACAGACACCTACATGTAAGTGCTGGAGCAAGTAGATGAAATATAACAGGTGGGCCAGGTGGAAATGTCTAGATGTTAAAATATTAAACGTTTCAACACACAAAGCATGGTGTAACAAATATGAAATGGTGTAACAAAAATGCTCCTGTACTTCCAAGGTGAGCTTGTAAGGGACACACCTAGATTATATTAACTACATAACTTCAACGTTACATCTGTCACCAAAAGTCAAGATTACGGCATGTCCAGGACCAACTATACGAAAATCAGAAGCTCTGCTGCAGTACCAAGGTCGGCCACCAGAAGGGCCAATCGGCCGTGACCGTCCGAGGTTCATTTGTTTGTTTTCGGGTTGTTTTCGTTTGTTTTCGTTTATTTTTGAGTCGTTTTCGGTTCTTTTCGTTTTTTCCGAGTTGTTTTCGGTTGTTTTTGGTTGATTTCGGTATTTAGCGAGACCCTCGCCGAGCGTCGTGCGACGGAAAATACAGCTGAAAAGGAGTTTGAACATGTAAAAAATATTGCCAGTGTCGTACGATTTTTATAGCTCCCACAGCAGGGTTCACTTTGAACGATTTTCTACTGCTGATGTAACATATTAATACATTTCGACCAAGGTTCTGGTGGTTTCAGTACGACGATAATCACCCAGTACATGTACGTTTGCTTGATTTTGAACCTTTGTTTGTGAGACCGATGTTGTTATGGCACCTTTTAATTTTTTTACGGTAAGGCTACAATGAAGACATCACAGTCTGGTAATACCTATCCATCTAGATCCACATTTCAAGAAGCACAAAGGCGGCTAAAAGTGAGAATATCCAAAAGTAAAAGATTAAGATCGTACGACGTTTGAAACATTTTGAAAATCGACGCTCGGCGATAGCTTACACGCCGATAATCGTGCAAAGTACATGTATGTGGCCGGGGCTTAACAAAATCATTTGAGTGGATCACGGTGAGCCTTAGCTTGTTTTGTGGTGAACTGGGTATATATTAAAATAACTTCTGAAATGCCAATTTCTAAGCATACGGATCAGAACCTATTGTTGCCACTTTGTCCTTATATCTGGCGTTGACAAGACCACTTAATGATTCTGACAAAAACACTACACTTGGACCCGCAGGTAACTTGGATAGCGCTGTTGTTCTATATTCTGCCGGGTTATCATCCAACATGGCGCCCGCGCGTGAGGTAGCGGTTTTCGAGCGTTCTGTGAAAACGAAGAATTGACTATATTTGACCAATTTCTACTACTTTCCCAGCGACCCGCGGAGTCTGGTAGAGGCTAATTCTTTGACGCGATTGGCAAATAAAACAATCCCCCGCCAATTCAACATTGCCTTGAAAAATAATTTGATTCCTATGCCGAAGTGTAACGTTACCTAGCAAAAAAATACACATACACCCCTCCGATCGAATAGCATAATCCAAGACGCAATATTTGTTCTCGAACAATTATTAGCACTGACCGTTGCTATGGCAAGCGCACCTAGCCTCGATTGTTCACAGTCGAACAAGGTATCGATATCTAAAGTTAGCTGTGAATAAGTGAATTTGTCTATCAAGTTGAAGACAAACAAACATGGGAACCACTGAATCAAAGTCGGAAGCTAAGCCGGGTTTGATGGCAAAACTAGGGTGCGCATGTATCCTCTGCCCCTTAAAGAAGCTATCGAGGAAGAGGAAAGTCCACGTTCTTGGAGAAGGAGGTACGCTGGTGGTGTCACTTTCGACACCTCAGTCAGAATCTTTTACTCGGAGTTCACAACTGCCACCTGGCAAAGAAGAGATTCTTTCTTTCGCCCCTTTAATTCGCTTGGGCTGTGACTGGTTTCCGTTACATGCACCCATCCCGTGTGAGTATAAAAGACCGTTAGAAAAATGTTCGGCAGTCAGAAAATGTTCAAACTTCCATCCCAACATTTGCCAAGAGATTAGCGCTTGGCATGTTTTAGTACCCAGCTTCGCAATTTCTCAAAACGTCGAGTGTTTGTCAGTAGATGTACATTGTTAACCACCTGTATGTATCGTTCTGTAGGTGTGCGTCTTGTAGCACCCTTCAAGACACCTGTTTCCCTAGAGTCCGAGAGCTCGGAGTCCGAGAGCTCGGAGTCCGAGAGCTCGGAGTCCGAGAGCTCGGAGTCCGAGAGCTCAGAGGCCGAGAGCTCAGAGGCCGAGAGCTCAGAGGCCGAGAGCTCAGAGGCCGAGAGCTCAGAGGCCGAGAGCCACACATGTATCCCCGTGTCACCATTCTCGGCACTCGACACAAGAATGTTAAGCGCCGATCCCGCCGTCATGGGAACGACAAAATCGAGCACCCAAGGACCGTCAGGGAAACGTCCGGAAGTCATCCGGATTCAAGTCGCTGAGGCGGCGAAGGAAAATAGATTTAGAGATATTTCCCTGTGCACGCATATCGATGATTTTCGATGCCAGGTACGATCGACGGAATTAAGCATGGACTGGCGTGGAAGGGAATTGAATATATATTAGGGTAAGTCCCTTTTTGATGGCTCGATACATACCGGTCAAGTTATGTCATACATATAACACAGCAGCAAGTAAATCTTGTGGATGACATTTTCTGCAGACTCAATATGCGAGAGGGCTAAATTTTTAAAATAACCACCATAAACATTGTAAAGATTTGAAGCGACAAAACATGGTATCGCAGCCATGCAAGCCGGCTTTCATTATGTATTCAAGACTAGTATCTGACTTACGTTAACTCCCCAAGCAGAGCCTTCGGTTCCGGCTTGTTTTTGACGTTGTCTTTGACACTGCATGGCGAAACAAATTTCAAAAAGGGGCAAAATAGAAAACCCGACAAAAACGTTGGCGACCAAATTGTTGCTAGTTTTACATCGACTTTTAAAACTATCAAACTACAGTCGTGTCTATACCCCACAAGTGTCACTTCCACAGGTACAAAGCTACAACACGATATAATTTCACATTTGATAATACTTTTTTTTTTCTCAAAATCACTAATCAGGCGAAAATTAATGAGCACGCTGTCATCCTTAAAATTTACTTGCTGTGGCCTAATGCATATGGTTGGATTCAGTGCTGCCTACCGGTACTGTGTACCGGTCCTGTACCGTAAAAATTGATTAGGTACAGGTCCAAAATACCGAATCATGAAGTACCGGTACTGTACCGATATAAGTTTACACCAACATTTGCTTATTGTGTGACTGATCTCCTAACCTAATAACCTCATGCAACACCAAACGTGACCAAATTAAAACATTGGAAGATGGTGTGGACATACGGATCAAAACCTATTGTTGAAACTTTGTCCTTATATCTAGCGTTGGCTAGGCTATATCTAGCGTTGGCTAGACTACTTAATGATCCACGCTGAGGAGACAAGAAAAGCACACTCGGACCCGCAGGTAACTTTGATAGTGCCGTTGTTCTATATTCTGCCAGGTAATCATCCAACATGGCGCCCGCGCGTGACGTAGCGGTTTTCGAACGTTCTGTGAAAACGAAGAATGCGCCGCGACCCGGGTATACCCACCTGATAGGTACGAACACCTATTCTAAAGAACATTCTAGAACTGTCAGTTGGAGAATATAGGTCATTTCAAGTTTTTTACGTCATGCGTGAAGACATACACTTCTGGTCTCCCATACATCCGCGGCATTTGTTTGCATTTTCTACCTTCTGCTTTGGTTTCGGGGCCATGGAATCAACTTACTGGTCTACAGAAGAGACAGGGCTCTTGATTTCCCTCTTTGGTGCTGCAGAAACTAAGAAAAAGCTTGGAAGGTTGTACAAAAACAAAAATGTCTACCAGGAGATCAGCAGGAATGTGGCAAAAACGGCTTCACCAAGACAACCCCGTCGTGGGAAGGTAAATAACCTGACGGCGAGGTATCGAAAGGCCCTAGATAACAACAAAAAGATCGGGAGTGCAAGGGAGACATCCCTTTTCTACGACGAGTTGCATGCCATCTTGGGCGATCGACCCAGCTACCGTCCGCGCGTGGTGCTGGACAGCGCATCCATGGGGGCGGGGGGACTACAGGTCCGACAGCGAGGACTCGTTACTTCTAATCGATATGTACAGTGATACACAGGTTCTAAAATATATGACAGCATTAAAACTAAGGTTGTTTGGCTTTGACAAGCAGAACAGTGCTGTTCGCACTTCACACTTACATACTGTAACTGTACTCTTGGCCTTGATAAATCTAGACATATCATCAAATATGCGGACCCAGCCAGACAATATACAAAAGCAAACCTGCCATATTGGTAGAGTCTATATAGAAACACCAAGACACGGGGTTTTCCTCTGGCTCTAGTGCACCTGTAGGAATCCATAGTATGTATGGAACGCTCTTACGTTGAGCGTTCACGTTCTGAGAACACCTGCATTTGAAAAAAGTCAGTTGTTAATGAGAATTCATCAAGCACAGACGTGTCTTCATTTTCTCTGACTTCTCATATTGGTGGCAGCGTTTATCCTCTTGCCTACTGGTAACCCACGTTATCATCATCAGAATCATGGCTGACTTACGTCTCAAACAGCCCCCATCTTTTGATGGAAGCGAAGACTTCAACCTGTGGAGCCAGCAGTTTGATGTCTGGGCGACGGCTCAAACACTAGATGGGAGAGCACAGCAGAGGGCGTTCCCGACCTTTTTGACTGGAGTTTTTTTTTGTTTCTATATCTATACTGAGATGGCAGCAGAAGATAAGGCAGATCTAGCACGGACGAGGGATAACGGCTTCTATTAACGGCCGTTCGCTTTCGTTTGTTCTCAGAACTCGACGTTGAGCGTTCGCGTTCTGAGAACACCTGCCTTTGAATAAAGTCAGTTGTTTAGGAGAATTCATCAAGCACAGACGTGTCTTTATATTCTCTGACTTCTCATACACTCATAGCACGCGTTATAGACCTGGGGGACTGTTTCCTCCCGCGAGCCAAGCTCAAACTTTGTTCATCAAGAGCCAAATGATCAAGAATAGTAATCTATCTACCAAATGACAAAGATGGTTGGATCAGAGGGAGGTAATAAATGTTGTTGCAATGTACAGATAACACCGGTTTTTACACTATGTAGTAATTGTGACACCTTTGTCACAGGATGCTATCCTTGTCTATGGTGTGATATTACCAAAGAGGAGATAAAAGACAGCGATGAGAGACGGCTCCACATCCCTGATTGCACACTCGACACACTGAATCAACAAAACATCGCATTCGCTACGGAAGGCAACGCGAAGCTGGTAAAGATGTTCCACAATGCCATTACACCCGCCATGTTCACTATGTCAATAGATCATGTAACGTCATTAAGAATATCAAAGATACAATATGTTTATTTGATAATTTACTGGGACCTGTACCTACATCTACCTACAGGACACACTGTAATTATTATAGGCTGACGATAACATCTAACTGTTCACAGGACATGATACCTGGTCTTCACATGAGTCTCGGCCTGTACCTTAACTTAAGTTGTTCAAACTTCTGTGTTCTGATAACCGTGTCACTAGTAATTCAAAACGTCTACCTGGTGTTTCATCAATATTTTGAAGATATCTTGAAGTAAATAGAACCCGACAAATCTCCATGCTGCTTTGCATATTAACTTCAAGTGAAAATATTTTTCTCGGGAACTTCTTTAGGTTTGTCCATGTTTTTTCTTCTTTCATAAATCTTTATTCAATCAAGCTTTTTTGACAAAGGTAGTATTTTTGAATAATAAATCACATGCAGTATTTTGTCTATTGTGAACATCACACTAACCTGACAAACATGGTCGTTTTAGACAAAGTGACATGTATTTGGGAAACATCTAAGGTACCAACAAAAACGAGAAATAAAACATTAATATGCTAACCGTATATGGATGTGGCTAATGTTTTGCGTCTAGCTATACTTTGAAAAAGACCTTTTGATATTTTTTTAACTCTAACGGTATATACATATTTTTATATAAATTTAGTCGTTTGCAATCTAGACCTATCTTTAATTTAGTCTTACTTGTGATAAAACCTTTCAGGGATGTCGTACAGTAGCGTCTGTACTATGTGTCCCAGTCGAGGCTTTCTTGTACAGCCTCCTTACGTGTTCGTCTTGGGAAGTGAGCCATGCGATGGTAAACCGTCCCAATACGAAATGGCATGAGAATGTTGTCCTTTATGCCTTCCCACGGGTACGAAAAACACCTTGACTTTTATCTTTTTGACCAAGTTTTACAACTCCTCTACAGAGCTTTCGGGCGTACAAGATTGAGGTAGCAAAAAAGATAAAATAGCAAGTAAGCTGAAATTGTCAATTTTGATTAGTAAATGCTGCATACCAAAAGGAAAAAATTTGTAAAAGAGAACAAATCTATATGGTAATCATTTATTTATTCATTCATTTCAGAAGAACTTCGGATGACGGAGAAGAGCCACCGACGCCACAGCCGTCTGCTAAATCGTGGATAACCATACAATATCCACTTAGGATGGCTTACGGAAACTTAAACAGAAATTTGCAACTCTGTACTGTTCGCCGGTTAAGATAATCTTGTGCTCGGGATATTTGGCTTTCATCGTCACAACAATTGTTCTTGGAGAAGCAGTGACCCAATGGAAAGAGAATGGTGTTAGAACCTGCCTGTTACCAACATGAAGATGTCGTCCTCAACCTTCATAAAAATAATCTTGTCCCCGTCCCAATGCTTTCCGGTACCTCTATCTGATGCTGAAAGTCAGGAATAACTTATCGACCTTCCACCGAGCCTACCGATGTCAAGGCAGTACACTTGGGTAGAGAACGTGCTACTCCTCCACAGGATACGGCTTGCATGGGGTAGCTTTTTACATCAGCTGAATATCAGCTGGCAGACATCCGTTCAGTGCCCAGTGTTCAAACAACATCATGACGTTATCATCTGTGATGCAACATCATGTGATAAACTTGTTGCAGCCTCAAAGGGGATAAGATTCAACGCAGAAATGTTGGAAACCTGGTAGCCCTGTGGTCAAAGAAGCAGGACAGCCCAAGCAAGAGTGAAGACGACAACACTGACCAGGTTCCACAGCTGAAGCCAAAAGAGTTTGTAAATAGCTACAGGTGAAGCAGTGTCCGTGTCATCATTTACTTGTTCGAAACCATTTATTGTGAAACATTTTAACTACACGAATCTTATTGCATACAAATCAACCTGTGACGGTCGTTTAACGTTTTCTAACGAGTCTATAACGATTGGGTATTAAAACTTTATTCTGACCATCTTCCATGCATTTTCACGGAATAAGGTATTTATTTTTTTAGTAGAATGCGTTCTTTCTCTTACAGGAAGATGACGACTCAAGAACTAAAATAGAAATAAGGACAAGGGGACAAGCATCCACCATCTAAGGGTTCATGGAAAAGGAAGGACGGATCACCGCAAGCAAGGCTAAACGGTTGTTTGGAAATGGGTAGATAGCAAAACTTGTTAAAAAAAGTACTAACTGTTGGTGATACAAAAATAACATTTCAAAACATATGGAGTATGGGATACAAAGCACAGCAGCCAATATGTATGTAAATCAACAGCGTACTTGTAGAAATGCAGCAAAAATGCAGGATTGTGCAGCTAGTCCTGATGAAACCGTTAATCTGAGTCATGATACAGGCACTGTGGAGATTAACTGATGGTCTGCATCAAGGGAGTTTAAACCTATTGAAACTATTGAATAGAAACGAAAACAGTCCCATTTCCTCCTCAGACCGTCCAACAATGTTCCTGTATTGAAGGAATCCCATCCATATTTCCATCAGAAATGCGAATGGCAGTCGTCGGGTACAAGTGGTGCCACTTTGTTGTGTTTACAAATGCAGTCAGTCCAGGTTTGATTCTCAGAGTTAAGTTGGGTGAATAGTGGTGGATTGAAACGAAGGCAAAATCCGAGTGATTGTATTTGTAGAAATTGTGAACGGAACAACTGCAATCATTAAGAAAGAGAAAAATGTGTGCTTTCTTCTTTTGATTCACGTAAAAAGATATTATTTATGATTGAAAATCGATTACATCTTCTGAATTAATTTCTTATGTTATCCAGTGATGGTATTAACCCACCTCAGAGTTTATTCCAACAGAAGCATTTTCCTTTGCGTCATCGTCACTGTGTGCATGTTTCTTTCATTTTACGAATGTTGACAAACCTGGAGCAGAAAGATAAGGTATGATTTAAAATTGATTAGCTTGATAATGACCCTATTATTTGCAATCAATGTTATTTGGTAATAGGAAAGTTCACACGTTTCATCATCCTAAACCTTTAAGGAATGATAAAATTATCACAAAGTTATGCTCTTTTTAAATGAATGATTTCGCGAGTCCCTTTGAGTTAATTTCATATAAGGTTGCTTTACACGTAGGTGAACAGGAGAACTAGCCTAGGACATGTAGGAGTCTGAACAGATTCCCCATTCATTGTGCAGTGATTCAACAGACGACCGTGTATCAACCTAAGTCCCAGGTAAGAAAAATGACATACATAAGTATTCAAGATTGATAGAGTTTACCAAAATACACCTGGGTCTTACATGTGTGGCGATGTGCCTTTTAGTTTGGTCTGAATCTAGTATTAGTAATATTATCTGAATAAAAAGACTCTTTTTACACAACCAAGGGATTTATTCAACCGACGTTTCGGTGACCCTCTGTCACCTTCTTTTCATGACAAATGGAGTTAAACTTGCAAAACATTTTGTGTTCTGTGTGAAGAGAGGGATTTTCTGTGTAATCGACAAACTTAGCCCAAAATAGTTTTCTCCAAATTTAATAACAGTAAAAAGTCCAGACATTAGTTTGGAAAAAGCACTGTATCAAGCGTTGTTACCTGTAAAAAAACAAACATTACAGGCAACTTCTCCTTCCTCCCCCAATCCTTCTAAAACATGTTCTTCTTCAGCTTCCTAACAACTCCCTGTGACTTTTGTCATACTTCTTTTGTAATAAATAGTCTTTTACGCCAGTAGGCATGCAATTTCATGCAGAAATATATGCAACATGCTGCTGAGACAAGCTTTGCCGATAGAAATATAAGGGAAATTGTCAATTTTGCTTCATATGATATTGTCATTCTACAGAAATCACCAGTATCTATTAGGAACCTTGAAGTTTGTTAGAGGGTATGACTGGCTCATATTTTTCGTCCTTCTTCGAACGATTACTACGGATATTAAAAAGTAAAGAATATGCAAGAACTATTGAAAGTCATTTTAAAACCCAGTTTCGATTATACTAACTTCATAACAGCAATGGGCAAGGCCACTTTGACCTTTTGGTAAGCAATGCATTTTTACAGCTGCAGTACCTATTGAACCTTTGATTATCCTAACGAAAGTGTTTATTTTCAGTTTATTCGAATTTTCCAGACCTTACACTTTCTTTTTTCTGAAAGGTTTGCCCCTTTGCAAATAACAGCCTGACTCTGAACGCCCTCATAAAGGAAACATACATGTATGTAATGAAGAGTTTCCTCTGGCGAATAAGAAGAACAAGTTTTCAGCTCTAAAAGAAATAACTTGCCACGGCCTGATAGGTTAACTCTACTTGCTTTCACTTCAACAAACTTCATTTTAGTCCCTTTAATTTGAACAATTCGATATGAATGAATTAGTGAAAGATTAATACCCCGGACATGAACTTTTAGTCAGAAGGAAAAAAACAGAAAGTGATATCAGACCGTCCGCTATGCAAACCATGGCAACTGCCGAGATCAGATTGATAAAAACAAATATTGCTAGATGCCCATTTACTTGTGTTCACTACGGTAATGATGACAGCATGTGATAGAACAAGTGTTTCAAATGTATAGAGAACTGACATATAGTTAGGAAACCAATGTCATGTTCCACAACTGACGATTCTGGAGGATCTGTCTGTGGCATCCAGCGAGCGATGGTTGTCCCGCGCCCGATCTGCCAAATGGAATGTTGGACCCAATCCTCACTGGACCACACGATCATGTCCGCTTGTTCAACAGTT
Source organism: Branchiostoma lanceolatum (assembly GCF_035083965.1). Classification (NCBI taxonomy): domain Eukaryota; kingdom Metazoa; phylum Chordata; class Leptocardii; order Amphioxiformes; family Branchiostomatidae; genus Branchiostoma; species Branchiostoma lanceolatum. Next base: position 16,724,836 of record NC_089736.1, read on the forward strand.
GGCCGAGGAGAGGCAGGGCTAGTCTGCAGAGACTTGTGTCTGTCTGTGTAGAAACCTATTTTGATGTTAATACTGGCTCATATTTTTTTTCTTGTCCGAAAGATTACTACAGATATTGCAAAGTAATAAATATGCAAGAGCTATTGAATTTTCTTGCTTTATCTTAGGCGGGGAGGGGTGCCAAATGAAACATTTTCCCCGACAAAGCATATCGTTCCAGTTTTGTCTTATTATATATTGATGATTATATCAATGGTGACATTGTGCGTGTTTTTTAAGAAAGGGAACCTATTTCTACTCGTTGTAACAGCCACTCTGTGAATGTCTCGCTGACGAAAACCATACATCATCTTTGTGCGTTATGTCGACATATTGAGAAAGAGAGGGCTGAGTTGTACAGAGTAAATCATCAAGGCCATAGTTGGATTCGGTGATGGTGACGCGATGTGTTTAGTGTCAAGATGCACATTCTCAAATAGCACGTGGTTCCTTGGATGCGACGATGGCAAACTGAAAATTGTCTGGAGGAACATGCGTTAGAATGAGTACATGCGGTCAATATCAGCAGCGGCACCAGCAGTATCCCCAACTCCGTTATTAGACTTAAGGCAATGGTTGTGAGACACAAAATGCAATTTTTCTTGCTTTTGCCTAATAGTGTTAAAATATACTTTTAAAGTTAATCTTCGAATTGACGTAATAACAAATTTTCTATCAAATAAATAAATAAAGGAATTATAGTCGTTTCTTATCATTGATGCAGATCAGATTTTCGATATTCTTCTATATCTCAGTTACAGGCAGTGTTGGTAGCCGGAGCCTAACCTCAGCATGGAGTGCTTGATTCAACCTTGGCATCATAATGGCATAAACTGGTGTCTAGCCAATAGACAAAGACATTGAAGTGCATCCACCCTATATATTTAACATGTGAAGCTTTCCTGCAGAAGTTGTATCACATGCAATTACAATTGTTTTCAATCTATTTTGGTCTTTTCAGAAAAACATAGTTAGAAGTGTGTAAGTCTGCCAATATCATACGTTTCAATGTTGTACCTACGCTGGTATCTATTAATGTCGGTACCAATAATCTGTACATGAAGTGATCTTGGCAGATACATTTGGGACTGTGATCAAGGAATCACCATTGCTATGTCTCGGTTTCCTTCATCTTTAGTTGTGATGTCATCCATTCTGCCAAGGTTAGATCGTGAAGAGTTGGGCAGTGAACGATTCGTCTTGAACACGCATTGCAGTGTGCTACCCGTAGTGTTGTCTACTGTGATAATGGTTAGAACATAAAAAGGTCAATGTTGGCCACTGACGGTTTGCATCTTAGTTGCCATGGAAACTCAATGTTTGCTGAACATGTATTCCACTAGTTGGGTCATCATTTGAACAGAAAAGCACAAGGGATAGCTGCCAGTTGTAAGCAGAACTTAGATCAAAACACGGACAGTGAGTAACAGGATGGATACATGGACAGTGAGGAACATAGGACTGTACTCTCACTCTTGAGTATACATTTTTTTTTTTTGCTGCTGGGTCAACACTACAGGCGTGCTATCAAGATGCCCTAGATACGTGTGCCACTTTGAGACGTAATATAACGGATGCAGAAGCTCGTGTTTTATTTGCACGTGACAAGGTTCAGGACAAAAAAAACACACATCAATTTGTCTTTGTGAATACTCTTCGCAGATTGTGTATTACCCGGGTGCAAAAGTTCCAAAACTAACCAGAGCGACTAATAAAGTAATATGCCTTTGAACTTATTTAAAAAAATGAACTAATGCTTCCCTACAAAGAAAACAATATGTACAGGGCTTATGAATAAGATTGTGGACAAAGGGAGTTGTGAAAGGGATTGCCCGAACTACAAGTACAATTCAGTAACTGTAGAATAGAAACTTTAACCAAAATCTTTTGTACTTTGAATTTTTTCATGTCTTCTCAGATATGTATGGCTTGAAAAACTATTTAATCGTGCGATTTCGCAGAGGTAAAATTAAAACTTGTAATACGTTTCTAATAAATGTATTCACCTACATTGTAGAGAAATAAACGCAAAAGTTTGTTGTTTTAATCAATGAGATTTTTTCCACCAACCAATAAGTTTAGAACTTCTTTACAGTTACATGTATTGTTTATTTAGAACACAAATATGTATGTTATAATGTCCCGTATGTTACTGTACTATGTGTGTTGTTTGAATCACAACAACATCAATGGGCCCACCAACTTTGAGTAATACAACAACTTGTTTAAGCATAACATTGTGTTATCAACCAATAGTGGTGTTTCTACAGACAAGGAAAGTAAAAACAAAACTCATACATGTAGCATGAATATAATACATATGTATCTCATTTACAAAGTGCAAAAATACTAAATGTATCTAAAAAGAGAATCGCCTCCCAAGTTAAAAAAGAAACAACAAGAGTGGTGTTTAAAAAACACACCGGCGACGTGAGAATTGTGCAAAGTAGGTCCTCATTTGCATGATTTATATCTTACTATGTTAATCTTCACGAAACCTTCAAGTGCCACAAATATAAAGTTTTCAAGTTAAGTCTCAATTAGTATAATTTGCACGTCATTATGTACATCTCCGTCTAAGCTACCTGCATACTAAATATCATGGAAATCCGACGTTCATTTGTTCAGTTATTCACCTTGGAAGATTTTCACAATAACGCCCCTTCAGTGCCAGAGCAAGCTGCTAGGGGCCAACACTTACACCAATTCTTCATTACATCACAAGCTATCTGGCACCAAAAAATCGGGACCATGGCATGTCCAGGTCAAAAGATAGAAAAACGGAAGTTCTGCTGCGGTACCAAGGTCACATACCAGGGGGCCCAAAATCGACCTTGAATTTCGGCTTCCCAACACCTACCCACATACCAAATATCATTGTAATCCATCAAGAGGTTCTGGAGTTATGCTGACTACAGTAGTCCGGAAACACACACACACACACACAAACACACACAAAAATAACCCCACTATATCTCCTATTTTTCATGGAGATAATGATCTTGTGCACGTCTCATCAAGACCCACCCGTACCAATTATCAATACGATCCATCTCAGCCTTTTCGAGTTATGCTGTTTATCACACACGCACACACACACACACACACGCACATACACACAGACTTGCAAACGCTATCAGAAACATAATCTTTTTGGCAAAGGTAAAACATACGTGGATATTATCTTTCTGATACTGTACGGAGACCTTCTTAACACAGTGGGGATTAAAAAGGGAACTGAAGTGGTATATACGTACGGCCACGTGTTACAGTCATCGGGAGTAGCCAAGAGCTATCATGCAAGAAATCGTTCAGTGGGGAAGAATGAAGAGTAGACAACGGAAAAGATGGGAGGATGATATCGGAGAAAATCGAGAAGGGTAAAGAAAACTAATTGCCAGATCTTGTGTGGTGCCCCAACGTTCAAATATCTAGACTAAGGGATAAAAGACAAATGAGATATATATGTATACGTATATACTCTTGGCCTTAGTCTAAACGGCCCGGACGAGGACGAGGCGGCCAAAAACGAGCCTTGCACGTTTGGAACGACTTGGGATGCGCAGGGACGGCGTCCCAAACGCTTAGCCTTAAGACGCTTCCATTTTCATGTTTACCGTGGTATATTGTAGATACATTTGATTAGTTGATACCTAAATACCTACATAGCTACATATTTTTTGGTCACTGGTTTGCAGTTAAAACACTTGTTTTTCGAAATCCAACGATGACAATTTATTACTGACGAAAGTAATTTGCTGTATGTATAAGACCATGTTGATTTGATTATATGAATGACATCCTCTGGGGAACCCAGCTAATGGGAGTGTGCTATTGAAAACAAATGCCAAAAAAAGTTGCTTTTATTATGAAATATATGTGGTCAGAACACAGAGTATGGTATGCAGAAATATAGGTTCTTTATTTTGTTATTTCAAAACATATACAGTCTTTTTTGAGTCTGGACTTGACTTTGGCATTTGCGACATTGGTATCTGTTTTCTGAAATATACATTTTTATAATTGATAGCATGAATTCTGTCATCTATGACTTTGGCGCTACTATTGTTTCAAACACGAACTTAAAATCACCGCGAACACGTCTACTGTTTCCCCTACTGCGAAATATATAACTACGCAAACTTAAATACATTTACAGTATTCAAATCAGAATTTAACTTCGAAAGAATTGGAAAAATCTGGTACATATATCTTGTTTTGATCCCAATCGGTTTCACAACAACTGATGTCGATCCTACAGGAAAGGGTTAGTGAACAGTTAGTGAACTGTCCCCTGTCTGACCATACACTATACACGTAGATAGAAGGGGGAGTAGGGTATTACAGTTTGTCCCTATAATGCATGCATTCCTATGGAGAAGTTGACAGACACTAGGTGTCATTATCTCAGCAACCTCCTTGATCTCAGGATTCTGACCAAGAAAACTTTTTTCTCAAATTCTAACCTGTCCTGTCGACTGTTATCTAACAGAAATACGAGAAGTTCTATACAGCTAAACACCCCCGAGCCAGAGCTCTTGAGTCATTCCATTATTTGCCCACTCGCGACCATTTCACTATCTCCCGGGGATCCAGAAGACAAAAAGATGGAGAAAGGTAGTTTTTGTCAACAAAGTCTACAAGTATGAAGTCTAACCTGTCATAGCCACCCCAGAATTGCCAATATTTTACACACAAAAAACGACCAAGAAAGCCTTTCAATGTTTTAATGCCCTCTTTAATTCTGAGTTGGGGTCCAGGCGCCTGCCCTAAAACCCTAATTCAAATTATCTTCACGGTAGTAAAGATTTGATGGTGTAAGAAAAATTGACATTTTCACTCAACTTTAAGTTCATGGTGGCGGCAAGTGACTTACAGAACGGATGTGTGAAGGAATCATAAATAATAACAACATATTTATCACTGTAATGATAAGTTCACGGTACAGAGGTGACCGTGAAAACAGCTGTGAACATAAAGTTACAGTGAAAGAAACAAGAATTACAGTACCTTGTCCCCACGGGAACTAGACCGAATATCCTCTTGAACAGATTGTACACAGACGCCGCCAGAAAGAAGTGCAAGACATATTCAAAGCTTATTGAATATTGATTTTGTATTCGTTTTCAAACTAATAAGATGATTCCCAGATTGCAATATAATTTTTCGGTAATTACCAGGGTAACGTTTATTTTTCTGTCATTTATTTAATGGTATACTAATAGCACTGCATTACAGCTGACTCCAGCGGCAGAGGGATATGTACAAACTTTCGCGTACAAGCACATGTGCGCACTCAACTTAAGTTCCATAGGAGAATAAAATATTTTCAATATTTGCTATCTATTCACTACATGTGCGTTTTTAAGTCCAACTCTCATTACGGAAACCAATTATGACATTGCCCTCTTCTTGGTTACAGAACTTGTCTATCAAAACATGCACAGTGCTCTGTAGTAAAGAACTTTTCTGTGCCTCTGCTATGAACGAATTCCATAACACTTTTCTGAAGTTTTACTGTTTCCGCACCAGAATATCTTTTGGCTGTTGCGGCCTGAAATCCTCCGTGTGCTACCTGTTTGTAAGACCAAATACCAACAGAACGCAATAAAAGAAGCAGAAACGTTCACGGAAGAAATAACGCGGGATGAATTTGGCGAAATTTTCGGAGAGAAGAGCTTATGATCAGGGTCAACTGCTGACACGTCGCACAGTTAGTGTTTCAAAGTTGTTTTACCGATCAGACATTCTGAATAGTGAACCTGATAAATCATAAATCGTGATTAATAATAATAATAATGATGATAATAATAAATTTATTGCTAATTCATGCCTGGAGGCTAATTGCAAGAATACATTGAAATGAGATAATGATAATAATAATAACACAGTAATGAAATAAACACAAAGTAAAAGTCGTCAACTAGAGCTACTTCTAATCTAAACGGTAGCTATTGGGTTTGATTCATTTTTTGTGTGCAGTGGAATATGAAATTTCCTACGTACATTTTGGGAGATATATGCATTGGCCGGTGTTAACAGAAAGGCAGTTTTTTGTAGGTCTGTGCGATATTGAAAGCTGAGAACAATTTTGCTGACTAGGTTAAATAGTTTGTCTCTTTCGGTGCTGTAATGTGGGCAATGGCAAATAAAGTGCATTTCATCTTCCACTGCTTTTCCTGTGCATTGTTCACATATTCTCTCGTTAACATCTGTATCTACCTCTTTCTACTTCTAATGTATGTGCGCTTACTCTGCGTTTATATATAGCTGATTTTATGTCTAAGTCTTTGCTTTGTAGATAATTCTCCATGGCGTACACAGATTTGAGATGTCTATATAATCTTAGCTTACCAACATCAACAGAGAGATTGTGGAGAAAGGTTAATACTTTCAACGTGCTTTATCCGTAGCTTCTTGCATGTCATGAGTTATGTTTGCCAGAATATGTACTAGTATGTGGAAGAACACAGACACACACTTACTAGACACACGGCATTAGAAACACAACAAAAACCGGTTGGGGTATGCAAAAAGAAAGCATTCCTATATAGCCTGGATGCCAGAATTCTTTCAGGACCTGTGACAGGCCAGCTGCTGAGCTAGCTCCAGGACATGACAACATGTCAGCGAATTGCAATGATTTTTTATTACAAATCCCCTCAGTTAGACATTTGGTTTGAAAGCGGAACATGAGTTTCTCTCTCGGTCTTTGTGTGTATTATTATCTGGCATCCAGGTGGGATACTAGCATTAGGGTGGGACTTTCTAGACCGCCCACAGCAGGGCGGAACCAATCGGCCACAGCGGGGCGTAACTCACAGCAGGGCGCAACCAATCGGCCACAGCGGGGCGTAACTCACAGCAGGGCGCAACCAATCGCCGGCAGCGGGGCGTAACTCACAGCAGGGCGCAACCAACAGCCGACAGCGGGGCGTAACTCACAGCAGGGCGCAACCAACCGCTGACCAGCAGCACGCAACAGGGTAGAGCCGACGGCGGTTGACCAATTAATCAAGCTTTAAGGATGCCATGTGGCCATTGTGAAGTTTGATCCATTGTTCAAAATCCATCGTCACTCTGGGTTTGATTCCGAAAACCAGGCCACGAAGAACAAAAAAGGGAAGGCCTTGTGGCTCGGCACTTCTCAAGATAGCAAAGATGAGAAGAAAAGGCGGGCACCTGCGGCATCCATGGACTTAATATCGACCTCCATCCGTATGAAGCCGAGGAAAAGGCCAGTAAACGGCCCACACCTTTTGACAAAGAGCTGGACAGACCGACAGCGAAGACAGCGGTCTAAAGGTCAGTAAAATTTCAGGTCTCAACCTTTTGCACGGCGCATATGTTTCTGTACACATAGACTCTGCCGTTTCTGTGTTTGATCACCCCGTTATTTCGTGGAGTAATAACAGTCTACATTAATTCTATTTTCGAACACAGTGGTTACAAACGACATGCCTTCTAAATGCCTTGCGCACTGCGCAGTGGAAAACTGATTTGGTAGCACTCTTTGTCCGCCATATACCTGATTATAATTCGTTTAATTTTTACCGTGTTAGACTTTACCTGCCAAGAAATGGTTTCTTCGCCTGTCGTTTAATTTGTGCAAACTTCTAATACGATTTAAAAGAGAGGTGATGAGTCTTGATTTTTTTTGACATTGAGATATTTCTTGCAAACTTACAGATTCATAAATATCCTGTTTATATCTCAGCCGACACAAATATCCCAATATGGCAACAGTTCAGTAACCCATGGATAGTGGGTGTGCATTGATTTTTCGAAGTTGCAGAAATATTGTTTATTTATTTGTGTAAGTGGATAAGATCACGTATAACGAGAAACTTCTAGCAGACAAATTAATTTTAACATGTCCAATATAAAGGACGTGTCTAGCCTTTGTATTGGAGATGCTTTCAAGTGTAGAGTTCAACAACGCAACGTAGAAATTTTATCTAGATAAAACTAATAGACATCCATACATGTTGAATATGGTTGTCATGGAAGAAAATTTCTAGGAACTGGTTGGTTACACGGTGTTCTACAGTGTTTTCTGTTTGGTATGTATGGGCAATAAAGACAAAAGAAGAGTATTACGTCCAATATTAATGTTTGTTCGTTGTGTTTTTTTCTACAGCAGCTCCTGAATGTAAGATTCTGCAACATAAATGCTGTGACGACCATCTAAATGGCGACTTAGTTCACGTAGAACACATGCAGCCGAACAACGACGATGAAAATTTATTTGGGTAATTTTGGAATAGTCCATTATTGTGATTTCATATGCATATAAGTGCCAATAGAGTTTTAGAGATTTCATAATTTGACGGTTTCACACAATGGAATATTTGTAGGGATACTAAGGATGGCTGCCATAGCTTCTTTTAAACAGTTTGTTAACTGATTTTGGTAGCTAGAAATCAGATCAAACCGCTGTGGTCGCCAGCTCCACCGACTGTTTCCGTCTTTATACCTGCACAGGCCGACCTTACGGGACGAGAGCGGTGACGACGAGATGTTCCTGCCACATTCTACACAGAGATACCTATGTAGGGGAGGTCGGCAGATCGAGACCTTCTACTGGATGTCGGTGAGACGAGCTGCATCCCTAGGGGAATCCGTAACAGACGTCCGTGCGTCCGTAACGTCGGGACCGATCGCGAGGGGAGCCACACAACAAGCGTCGTCGACAAAAAGAAGGGAACGAGAAAGAACCAGATCTGTAGCAGAGCCACGATGTGAAGCCAATAGATTGCGTTGCTACAACCGTTGCTACAGCGAGACAAAACCTGAAGCCAGTTAGAAATAAATATTACGGACTGACTTGAACATGTTTATACCACGGATATACTAATATATTGTCTATTTCATTATGTATATTGTGTGTATATAGTAGTAATCTATTGTATATGCATATCAAAATCGTACACAAGGTTATAAACCTGACCGATGACGGTTCTAAACAAACCTGGGGTGGATGTAGCCTGACTACTTCGCGCTCCTAGCGGCCGGCCCGACGATACCGCTTCCAAGAGGGGGTCATTAACCTCCGCTAGGGAGAGCTTCTGTAAACACAGGCTAGGGGTGGATGTACAAAAATTAAATTGAAAACCCCAAACGAATATTGTAATAATCAGTGTGTACGAGAGCTGTGATACGATTGCACGCTCTCACCAACTTGCAAGAAGATACGAGTACTAGTGCAACACCTGATCAACTCGGAACACTTAATCTTGTAATTACTGACACAGTTTACTGTTATTGTTGTGCCATGATTCCCAAAATGTGTTTTCCTTTGTGATTTTCTTTACTGAAGTGGACTACAAAGGCATTCACAGAAAGATGCAGTAACCAATGTTCTGTGGAGTTAGCAGGTAATTTTTAGCCTCTATCAGGCCCCGCGCGATCGCTGGGAAAATAGTAGAAATCGGCCAAATAGAGTGAATAGTATGCCAGGTTTAGTCCACTATACAGTGAAGCTCAATAGGCGATTTACGGAGGTCTGTCTGTTGAGGTCTGTCTGTTAAGGCGGAATATAAAAACATGTTAACATGCTAACGGCAATGTTAACATGTTCAGTCAGAGAAGCAGCAGGGAACCTTAGTTAAGACTGATGTCAGCATAGCCAGTATCACGTAGTCATAGTCAGTCCGTCTTTAAATCCTTGTCTCTGTGTCCTTTCTTTATCCTTACTATGTTCAAAGATGCAGCTAGAATAACTCGAATTATGCGTTGGTAACATGTCAAGCATTTAATTTTTTATTGAATGAAGCAAAGCTTCTAAGAAAAATCAATCAAATGCAGTGACATATTGTTGTTGCTGCTTTTTGCAAAAATCCGGACATCTTCTTTAAAGCTGTGACTTATTTACCTTTCAAAATGAAACTTTCTCATGACAATAAAAGAAGAGCCTGTCCAAGCATGTTATTCATGATGACAAAAACCAAAAAAATGTTTAAGACATTGAGAAACAGCTGTGATGGATGGGTATATATTGCAACATCCAGAAAGTTTATTTCAAACATCGATAAACAGCTGTAAAAGTGTATACTAACTAGCGCCTTTTCTATGCCGTATGCAGTGGCATTCGTCCTTGCTATAGAAAAGGCCATACCTGCAAGGCGTTGCCAAAAACTAATTCCCTAGGGAATGCGTTGGCGGAAATCCTAGAATATTTGGCAAACCGAAAGCAGTACTATACAATAGGCTCCGCCCCTAAGGCGTCGCCAAAAAGAGTGAGAGGTCTGAAAACGACCCGGCTGAAAGATGATCTACCATCTTCGGCAAATGCCGCTGTGCTTCTAAACATACCAGTGAAACCAGACGAGACTGTCGAGGACAGGGCTCGATCAGCTCAATATGCCGAGCATTTGGGGGTGAAGGCAAAAAAACTGCCCGATGCCTGAAAGGACGTGACAGAAGGATAGCTCAAGGAGATCGAAATCGCGGTATGGCTCCTTCCCGTGGCCCTGTGTGTGAGCCTACCAAGAGGCAGCAGCTCAAAAAAAGATCAAAAGCCTACCATACTACGCATTCAAACGCTTGCTGAATGACAACAAAGAGGATAAAGCTAAGCCTACTCCTTTTTTGAGAGTAAATGAACAAACGAATTCCACTGCCCCGGATAGCGACTAAGGTTTCGTCAAATCCACGTGTACACCATCCCAGTCTATCAGCGATCCCCCCCCCCCCCCCGGAAAAGTGTTAATGACATCTACACACCAAAGAAAATGTCCAAAAGAAAATAAGGGATTTCATCGCATCCCGCTGTGACAACTGCGCAACACGGATGTTTCATGATACCGATAACAGCAAAGTCATTGTAAATAGCCTTCTTTTTCGTCCAAACAAAATTGAAGACCATGATCTATGTGAAAGGCACTATTCACATATCATCCTAACAGAGGATACTACACATTGTGGTTGTTAAAGAGAGACATGTCCCTGTAAGGAGGGTACCACTGAAAGACATCCAGAAGAAGCTCCTGAAAAATCAGAAAGATATAAAGTGCAAGGAGATAGACAGTGAGTTAGGATTGGGATGATTTTACCAAAGATTTCGGGGGCATGAAGAATGTCTTTGTTTTGTTTTTGTTGTAAGAAAATCATGGATTGAAGACCGTCAACCTCATGGAGACAAAATTATCTAAGCCTTCAATTTTAAGTATAAGTTTACGAAACCATGTTGCACTACAGCCACCACGTCTGTTGTGAGGCAAGTGAATTGTTTTTTTGAGGTACAAATGTTTTTCAATGTTTGTATGTGAAGTGTATGTTAAAAAAAGTTTTTTTTACGTTATTTTCTTTTTACGTTGGCAAGCACAATCTGCTTATGTTGAGACTTATACAAGATGATATACACTTTGACCGACTAAACGATGTTGTAAAACACACAGTAAACAAAAGTCATTTGAACTTCTGCCAACACAGATGAACTTAAATTTTTCTTGACGAATTTGGCTCTCAACATCTGCATGAAGATATTGTTTTAACATCATTGTAAACGACGTGTTTTTCGCAAAGCTTTTGATTGTTCAAGGACATGTCATTTACTTTTAGAATCCATATAAACCCAATATGAACCTAAAATATACACAAGGTCGGGGGCAAGAAAATACGAACAATGGTATGTGATAGAACAGCAGAGCAAATGTCACTAGCACTGTCAAAAATGCCAATGGGTATTGCCAGGACAACGATGAGCGCCAGAATAAAGGGCACTCGAGAGACTTTGTTGCGGACGGACCTGACTCGTCAATGCGTTTTGAAGTTTGAGTGACGTTTACTTGAATATGTCTCTTAGCATTCGAACGACTATGGACACAACAGGAATTCACATTGTTAGAAATTCAGGGAACAAAAGGATGCAAACGAGCAGTACTCTTAGTGTAAATAGTTAGCGTTTACATGGTACTATCCTATTTAATCGGGTTGCACACGTCAAGCTGTTTCTGAGTCTTCCAGTCTGATATTCTGTGAGGTTGGTAGAGCTTGTATTCTGTGGAAAAGACAATATCGGCTTACATGAGTTCCCGCGCGCGGGAACATGGCTTGGATCTTTGAAGAACTTCAGTTAAAACAATTTGATCAGTTGACGTTAAAACCAAAGAAAGGGGAAATCTTTAAAAGAGAACAACAGTTATGTTTACATTGTTATATGAATACGGAAGCTATTATAGATATTTCATCAGAAAAACTCATATGCTACTAGTCTTTATGTTTATATCTCAATAACTCCAGGGAAAAGACGTTCTTTTGTAATAGAACCAATCAAAGCACTGCTTTGGATGATTGGCACACGATTTCCCGCCACAACTGGCGCAGAAATAGAACAGACGACGCAATGGCTTCATTTGTTCCAGTGTAGCTATTGTGCAGGGAAAAATGCATTTTCAGAGATCCATGCTATGCGATCTTCCCCTACTGTATATCTCCTGCTCTATGTTGTGGCATGATAAAGGTCAGAGATGCTGCAATGCCCATGACTCCATCATGTGGTTCTCATCAGTGTGGTATCTGATCTGTAGTTGTTCAAGTTTCTCCTTGTGGCTCTCAACAACGTAGTGCCATATCTGTACTTGTTCAAGTTCCTCCTTCTTGTGGCTCTCAACAGTGTGGTACCTGGTCTGTTGTTGACCTTTTTTTCTCTCTTTTTGTTGAAATATTTATAATTTCCCAGCAAAAAACGCACAGTAACAACAAAACTATAGAGCTAAAATACCGGATGGCAATTATACTTTACTTGAATTTGAAGGATTTACAGATTACCTTAAACTGAATTGCAATCGTTTAAGGTCTTCATACTGCGCATGCAAAGTGTTCAGGATACTTTCAGACGGATGATACGTCTTCGTGACACGCGTATGATGGAACGTGTGGTGACCAGTGGAAGACTGATATTTTTATTTAGTTTGCACCTCGGCTGATATTTCCTTTTTCATCCATTGACCTTTGCAGGATCCATTCCTTACCATGTGAATTTTGGTTAGGACATGGCTGTGTGGTGCACTCCATGATACTTTTAGGAAGATCTATATATCGGCCTGTATAACTATAAGTCGGAACCAAAGAAGAAGTACATACTTCACTCCACATTGCCCTATCAAGCTAAGTGTTCATATTTGATTCCATTCCATCTAAATAAAGTGTAAGTAAAGGTCAAACTTCTGCAATGAACTCGGCCACCCGGTTTCCATAGGAGGGCGGATGAAACTAGTTACTGCTTGGCTCGACAGAAATGCACAGGAAATGGTGTTCGACGGAGGGTAACCTTTTAGACAGCCGTGGAAGGCTTCGGCATATAAATTGTTTTGAGTAGCATGCTGTGTCTAAGATATGTTCTGTGCCCTACGCAGAAGCCTTGTGATGCATTATGTGATAGTGATAATGTTTAAGATTCATCTTGTAGCATTTCAATCATCATATTCCAATGAAGTCTAACACGATGTAGCTGATTTCTGATATTAACCTTTGCCTGTGTCCAGGATTCTCATCTACATCTCCCGCTAGCTTCAACATAACCTGAATCCGCCTCAAATAAACTAACTTACCTGTGCGACTTCAGTGCACATATAAAAGAGCTAAAATTTAAAAAGCAATTTGGGTATGGGTGTCTCAGCCATGACTTTTTTGTATTGTACTTCCCATTATACAAAGTCGACCTCGATTAAATGGTAAAAAAATAAAATTGACTCTTCAACGAATTTTTTTTACCGAAGGTAAATGTATTCTCCAGCTTACTAGCGGGAATTAGTATCAAGTAGCCTTTTCTAAAAGACAGTTTGATTAGATAATTACTGCAACAGAAATGACACGGCAACGCATGTTCTGGCTTTCTCTGGGTATATATACAATTTTTTTTTATATAAGAACTAAATCTTTCAATGCATGAATCTAATTCATATAATGATATAGACATCGATAATGACGGCGTTACATTTGACGTTCGAAATACATTCGAATTCCTAGTATTCAAATGATCGCAATTTGAAGTTCCGAATTATTATTGAAGGAAGCTTGCCTTTCAGGTTAATTGTTTACGCGTATACGATGCTATTGTCATTTTCGGAGCTCCTTACATGATTGTGTACATTGTAAATATATTGCTGTAGTAAGTAGTAAATCTTTCCTTGCTGTAGGGAGAAAGTAAATTACTATTGATAACCTTTTCCTGTAAGCTGAAAAGGCAACATAAAGCCACACCAGTTTTATTTCTCGCTTCATGTTTTTTTGTTTTGTTTTTCTAAACAAAAAGGTGGAGCGACAGCGCGAAAAATATTTTTAAAATTGTGCAAAAAGTTTTGGCTGAAGATATGGAGCTTTTATAACATGATTATGCAACTGGGTTTTCCCGGATAAAGTGGCCATCCCCGCCACAATTATAGCAGTGACTTCAAAAGAAAAAGAAACTAGCCTACCGACCAACAAATCAGAACTTCTTCTATGTCTAGAAGTAGACGGTCGTTGTCTTCTGTGTGTGCTTCAGTCTCAGCTAAATTTTGTCATTTTAAGCACGTTTTCTTCTGCTGGGAGAAGTTCATAGTGATCTTCTTCATGTCGTGCTTCTACCTCTTCACCGGCTCCTTTGGTTGAACTCACCTCGTTAGACTTCAGCCGACTCTCATCTAAGCTTCAAATTTTACAGCATAAATACCAGTCTTCCTTAATCCTGCTTTAAATGATATATGCCATTGTGATACTTTCTTATCTAGTAACCTTATGTTTCCTTCTCTAATAATCTTATCTATTCTAGGAAATGATGATTTCGAGGTGATGTCTGATGAAGTTTGGTGTGGCTATACTTACATTGTTCACAATGTCCTCAAACTTGCTTTTCATTCTATTGAACGGACCTCCCGGGGTTATCCCGTGACTGAAAGAAATCTATACAATGATTGTGGGGGGTGGAAAGAAGACCCAGCAAGATGATGTCCTACTTCATTGCAACATCAATGGCTTTCTGAGTCAGATGTGCCCTATGTTGGTCCATCATGACCAGTACGGATCATTCAACCATACAGAACCGTACAAAATAATTTCTGAAGACACTGGATGAATATATCCGACTCGATGAAGCCTGTCTAAGCTGTGGAATACTATTGTCAGGTACCTCTTATTTGTATGCAATTTAAAAAAAATGCTTTGGAAAAAAGGATGAGAGGTGGTTTAACGGAGCCATCAGCAGCTATGCACTCAACCGTTAACGGATGAAATGTGATCACTGGGACAAACTTAGTGACATTATTAGAACCAATCACAGCACCGTTTAATCCACATATCGACTTTGCACTGTTCTTCGTATATTGCTATTGACTCCAAGAATGTCTGCTAGCTGGTATCCTTTTCATCTTATGCCGCGTACAGCAGAGACCTAGGAGGAGAGGGTGCGTATGCAGTTTTTTTGACAGCTCTAGCTCTGCAAAGAAGTCATTATGATAGTTGGTGACCATGTCAGAATGGCCATGCATTATAAAACATTAGCCAATGGAGATAGGATGACCGTTCTTATTAAGTCTTGGCGTTCGAAAGAGTGCACAATTCAAACGCAGGAACAATGTACGGTTAAGAATCACTACCCTCGGACTTTATAGACCTTCCCATTCCATTTATGAGAAAATTTAACTGACTTTCGCGGAATAAACATTCAAGGACGAATGTACCCATGGTCCTTTGCTGCATATGTGTGTTCTCGTTGAGTCACAACTGTCACGTGTATCAACTTCCAGTACTTAACCCTTGTTTGGTATTGGAGGAAATATTACCTGCAATCTCTTTAAAAGAAAATGTAATGCCTTTTATATCTATCAGTATTCAGTGTGCACTTTTTCATTAGTGCTGGTATCTGTGGATGTGCATTGGTGCAAACTTCTTTGATGATCCTAGAGTTGTCAAGTTTGTCAAATTGACGGATCAATGTAGATTAATGACTGTAATGTAGCAACATACTTTATGTTAATCTGTGATGTCGGGGTGGTCCATTGCAACGTCTGCAGAATGTCAAGTGTCCTGTCTTAGGTTAAAGTATTGGAGATGTCATTCAGCTGCAATAAAAAAACAGCAACTTTGGGATATTACCATCATCCTAAAAGTGTAATTTGATAAAATGTTTATAGCACTGAGTAGTTTTTGTTTGTGGCAAAATCACTAAATTGCAATTTTAGTCAAGTCTTCAGGAAGACATTATACTTGTCCGCAACACTTTACAGATACAGTAGATTTGAACATTGCATCGTTTGACAAGGCCTAACACCCTGCGCCCAAATGTGCTGCAAGGTGTGCTTTCAAAGTTATTAGCAGCTACTGGAATCTATGTCCCATATCACGTCCTTCCCCTGAAGGCTGATGTTAACTGCACCAATAAATACATCTCTCGGGGTGACAAGGTTTGGCAGTTCTTCAAGTAAATTTCTCCTATACCCCTTGCTATTTTCCTTGCAACTTTATACTGGCAAGGTTGATGTCCTGTAGTGTACTACTTTGCCCACCATACAGAAGTGCCGGGATGTGACTTTCCGGTACCCCCGCGATGTGTTGTTTGAGTTGCTTTTCAAGTTATGTCTTGTTACACTCCACGTCGTAGTCAACGCCAGTGGCATCTATGTTTTAAGCTGTTAGTTACCTCTTCAATCCCTGGACTTGAACGGTGCCTCCTCTCGCTCCTGCTGCAAGAGATTTTATTATTGAGGTCTATCTTCCAGGGACTTGACTTTGGGCGGAAACAGCACCCCGGGTACATGAGGCATACTACTGGTGTAATTCTCTAGACTCTATCCAATAGGCAGGGTTGTCTTCAGTTAGATATTGACAACGTCTCAGATATTTCAAGGTCTGACAGGATGTTAAACATCCTGCTAGTTTGTATCTTATTTTGATGTCTCTCTTTGGCACCGTGCATAATTGAGCTGGTCAGCGATGGTAGATCTGCACCTGCCGAGCAAGTAGACCTCTGGCTCCTCGACCACGCTTTATATATCCATGGGCTTACTTGATTCACGGGTTTACCCTGTAACCTAATTAGTTCTGATGTATGGTATATTGCAGTATCATAAAGTGCGCGTAACAACATGAATTACATGTATAAAAACAAATAAAACATAGTCATACAGGTAAGTCTTAACAATCATGATGAAAATGGTGCCACTAATGGGTCACTGAACTGCTAAAGTTTTGTCTTTTTATGTGTGCAGGCCGTATACGCTGATTATTGATTTCGGACCCCAGATGTGCAGCATTAAAAAATACCACTGAGTACAAGGACTGTTCAAGAAACCTTTTTTTTCATACTTTTTTTAATAGCTGCATTTATTTATTGTATATATCCGTTAAAGAACATAGTTTACACTAATAAGCTTATCAAAACTCCTTGTTTAACAGTACTCATTCATGATCACATCTGTCTCGCATGAGATTGATGTGAAGACAAATAAAGGCCTCCAGAAACATCCTTAGATACTATAAGGTATTTCTGCATCGTACTGAGAATTACTTAAAACGTTAAGGTAGTTTTCAGACGTGTTTTCTACCACTCGACGTCCACGCGAGATACGGTAGTTATAGATACGCTGTTCTTTGGTGAGTCTTCCGACAAACTTTGGCATGATATAGGTTCTGAGAACAAAGTCATCGTCTCTGGAGGAGGGGGTCTCGCGATCGTCGTTTGGCCGTTGGTCGGGATCACTTTGAGCGTTTTTAAGTAACTGTTCCTTCTCCTCTTTTGTCTTGTTATCCACCCACTTGAAAGTCTTGTTCCGCTTCGTCATTAACACACTGCTGTGGTGCAGGAGATGAGCATTGGGCTTCTGTTTATTAGAGTAAGCGAAGTCCCTAAAGTCATTTTCTCCTATCAGGTTGGACTTCCTGGCATGCTTTGTCTGTTGTTTTTCCACTTCAGTTGCTTGTTTTCCATACTTACCTTGTTCCAGGAAGTCGCCAAGCTGCTTCTCGGTCACAAACAAGCTACTGCCACAGACAAATTCAAGCATTTCCTGTGTCAGGGCATCCTCCACAGAGTCATATAGTGAAGCGAAGACTGCTGACTCTTGAGGAGGGAAGTCAGGGAAGAGCGCACAGGTGTCAGCCTCAAGGAGTGTGCTAGCATCCTCAACCAAACCTTCCAGGTGTTGATATAGGGCCTGGATGTACTGGTACATATCCAGTATATGTACCTTGGGGCTCTGTATCATGTCCCACACCGGTCCAGATACACGGTGATAGAATATACCAAGCGCTATTGCCCCTGCCAAAAGCGGGGGACTGGCTACATCCGAAGCGATGGAACGGAGCAGCTTGTTGTCTTTCGTCAGAACACCGCTGCTCAGGAATTCTTGTATGTCCTTGTGGTGGTATACTGTGGCTCCACCCAGAAACATGTTGTTGAAACGGTTTGATCTATACGATATTATTCTAGATGTGATGGATTGCAGCTTAGCTGTCCAGTCACCCCGGTATTCACTCTTCTGGTCTGCTCTTGGTCCAAGAGCCTCACAGACGGTGCGCACAAAACGGATCACTGCTGGCTCTGCCACCCTCCAGTTTTTGAACTCATCTAGCTGGTCTCGTCCCAGTGGTCCAAATACCATATCCAGGGAAGCCTGATGGTCTTTGAGGGCCTGGGATGCATGGTGGCTTAAACCAAGGAGGTAGTGGGCTCGTCATCTCAACCTTCTCTTTGAGCCTGGCATCTTTCTTAGCTTGTAAAGAATAATCCTATTGTAGCTTCCTGATCTTGTTTTTCATGCACTTTTCTCTTTCATCACACTTTTCTAATGCCTTCTTTCTGTCACTTGCTTTTGTTTGGGCCACCTTCTTTGCTTTATGCAGCTCCATTGCCTTCTCCCTGAATCCTGACTTCTGCTCCATCATTCTCGATTCCATCAATCTTACCTTCTGTAATAGCTGCTGTCTTTCCTTCATCCACTTTTTTCCGTTGCTCAGCATGACTTTTCTTTCTTCTTGCAGTGCTCGGACAACATTCTCCTTCTTAAATGCACTGGTTTTCTTCTTTGCTTCCTTCAGGATAGCTTCATTAAAGTTTGCCTTACACTCCTTCTTTTTCTTGTCATAGCGAGCTTGAGAAACTGTACTGGTCTTTATTTTCTTAAGCTCTCTCCTTGCTGACATTAAATCAACACTCAGTTGGAGCTATGTCCAGTATCAGGGTGAAGTGCACGAAGTTAGGGTGTACGAAGTTGTACGAAGTTGTACGAAGTTAAAGCCGTTTCCTACTGGCTTTGAGGCTATATCGGGAGTCACAGATGACGTCATATCGTTTATTGGATGACGTAATCTAACTTCGTACAGTAGTCAGGGTAGGATGTCAAGTGTACGAAGTTGTCCGAAGTTGTGCAAAGTTACGTGACGTCATCTAACTTCGTACAGTAGGCAGGGTAGGGCGGCATGTGTACGAAGTTGTCCGAAGTTGTGCAAAGTTACGTGACGTCATCTAACTTCGTACAGTAGGCAGGGTGGGTGGCAAGTGTACGAAGTTGTCCGAAGTTGTGCAAAGTTACGTGACGTCATCTAACTTCGTACAGTAGGCAGGGTAGGGTGGCATGTGTACGAAGTTGTCCGACGTTGTGCAAAGTTACGTGACGTCATCTAACTTCGTACAGTAGGCAGGGTAGGGTGGAAAATGTACGAAGTTGTCCGAAGTTGTGCAAAGTTACGTGACGTCATCTAACTTCGTACAGTAGGCAGGGTAGGGTGGAAAATGTACGAAGTTGTGCAAAGTTACGTGACGTCATCTAACTTCGTACAGTAGGCAGGGTAGGGTGGCATGTGTACGAAGTTGTCCGAAGTAACGTGACGTCAGCAAACTGCGTACAGTAGGCAGGGTAGGGCGGCATGTGTACGAAGTTGTCCAAAGTTACTTAATACATAGTAAAAACTTATATATATGTAAATATGATACACACCACTCACGCATATAAACAAATAAAATATAGATGCACATAAATCATCACAAAAACAATGTTCATGCATTGTAAAAAATTCATTTATTTTAGTTTAGTTAGTTTTATTTAAGTCTTTTAGTCTTTTATATCTCCTCCTAAAGTTCGCTTAAACAATGCACACAAAATAATTTAAGTTCACTCTTACTATTATATTTCCATTTTTTACGTCACTTCTAAATACAAGTACCTGAAAACATCTCCCATATCTATTTATAAACTACATGTATTGCAGTCTTCTTTCACTACTTTGTATCATAAGAAGTAGTAGTTGTTATTTTATTTCTTTGTAATTTAACAATTAATTGAAGTACTTCCACCATTTAGTACAGAAGTATGGCAGTTTCTGCCTGCAAGGTCACACCCTTTTACATAAAAAGACTGTTTAAATTGATCGCCTTTTATTGGTAATGGAACTCCTGTTCCATGTTCGAACACCTGTTCTAAAATTTTTTGACATTATGACAAGCTGCAATTAAACACTTAAAAACATTTTGTACATAGGCTTAAAAATATTATAAGCTAATACTAGAATTAAATACTAATACAAGATGTCTACTGCAAAGACAAAAGACTCACCAAGAAGCATCCTAAACTCCTCATACACTTCCTTCCGCCCATCCTGCCCGGCCTTGAGCTTCAGAGATTGGTACGTGCCCAATACCGGCTTAGGTACAGCCAATAAGAATCGCGAAGACAGCCCTCGCTCAATGTTAGAGTGCTGGCTCATCACACCATACATCACGTCGGGTTGACAGAAACCCAGAAGGTTTAGTGCAGTTTTATCCATCTCAAAATTTGCGTTCCCCATCACTATTCAAAGATAAAAGAAAAATACAAGGAAAACAAGTCAAGCCTTTTAATTAAATGGACTTTGTGTCACTGTGTGATTCTACGATCATTATATTTAATGATTAAGATTTGAAAAAGACAATTATATATTACAAACTTGACTCTTTTGCTAAAAACTGTGTTTATTCAAGAACAATATGAAATTCATTTCAAAGCAGATATTCTGATCTCGTAAACCATTCAGCGCTTGACCATTCAGCGCTTTATCAAAGCGTTCTCAGTTATCAATATGACAAGAAAAGTGGTGAAAAGTTAAAGATCGCACATGTCGATAATGTTTAAATCAAATGAAATGAAAATATTTTCATACAGTACCTGTTTTCCGCGTCCAGCTTGTACTGTGATACAGTTGTAACATCATTGAGAGTCGTCAGTGGGGTGGTGCCCCCGCGCTCGCTTAAGTTCCCCTAAACAGCGTGAGCCGATGGCTTTGGACAAGACAGTACAGAAGGCCTTGGTGGTCTTCTGTGTCACCTTGCCGGAAAACTCCACCTTCCCTGAAACAAGTTGGGGGCTTAAGTCCGTGCGGAAAACACTGGACCGCTGACGACGAGAAGTATGCACTGTGCAATCCTGTTGCTCAATGTAAAAGTCGGGCTGGAGGTTTTGTGTGGCCGATTGTGCGCCTCTATAAATTTGTCCAGACCCGTCAGTAACAAGGGCTTTAAGCAAAAGTGGTGACTCTTTGCATTGATACATTTCTTGGGTAACCTTCCTAGCTAACCATTCTTCCGCGTAGCCAATGGGCTCAGATTTAGGGTAGGTTGACGCTCCGACTTTTCCAAATTTGTTGGCAAAGACGAAACCAATCAGCATGTTTTCGGCTGTTTCCTGCTCCCTAACAGGAAACGCTACCTGTGTGGACTTCTGGTGGAATCCCTTGTAACAGGGGTTATTGTAGCAGCCGCGGGCTGCTGCAGCAATGGCCAATGGCTTGCCATCTTCCACCAGATTTCCCCGCAGCTGCATGACCTGTCGCAGTCACCCCGTTATCGGCGAGGGCCTGTTGTGCCAATGCCACCACTGGACCCGAAAGCCCAGTCGCCAAGCTGTGCAGGCTGCTTTGGGCGGGTCCCGCCAGCTCTACGCTGCAAAACAGCGTGTTGAGCCCCGAGTGCCTGACCGGGACCTTTGTCAGACCCAGTGCAACCTGCACATTTATCCTACAAGGTTTCGGACCTCTTTTGTGGCCAGGAATACGTTCCGAGTCCAGGTAGACCTTGCGTCGTGGCGTGGTCACTCCACAGGTGCGGCATCCCAGGGCCTCCCAGTATCCAAACCCCCACTTTTTCTTCAAGGACAGTGGCATGGTCATGTCGGGGGTCATGCATTTCGGACTGCGAACCCTGTGTAAGGCGTAAAATTCTGCCATGAGCTCCAGCATGAAAGGGACATGGAATATCCGGGCTCAGTTACACTTGCAGTACAAGGCCGACTAGCCGACGCACTTGCCAGGCTCTCTAGCAATGTAGGCGGCCGCTGTTTGGGCCTGAGACTGCCAAGTGTGTCGTCTTTAGATGGCCGTCGGGTCAAACTGCAAATGGCACTGTCGACACGCTGATATTTTGTGAAGCTATGGTCCTCATCGCTGTCATTACCATCTTCTATGTGTTCAGTGCTCATTTGCCTTACTTGATTTCCCACCTCAAACTTCACTACTTGTTTTCGTTTTTTTGGTCTTCCGCCCTAATTCACTTTTATGCCATCGTTTGATAACTCAGTAGCGGCAGGCAACACAACCCCCCCCCCCCCTGTGATGACTTCGACGTCTTCTTGAGGTTCTCCATCACACTCCTCGAGTTCTAGTCCGGTCGAACAGACTTCTATCTCTTCCAGCTGCAATGGGACATGTGTGTTGCCACGCCATATTTACCACTCATTTGAATCAAATAGCCGTTACCGGCAAGTACGATATTTTTCGGATATTCGGGATCACCAAGGTGAACTTAGAAACGCGACATTATTAGAACGCAAGGTGATGACGTTAACCTGATGTCGTATACGTATACCTGCGCAGGTGTATTTGGGGGTGTCCTGCGCTGCTTTGCCTACGTTTTCTCTTATAGAAACGCCGCTTGAGGCAGGGAAATCGCTGTCAGGACATATTTACACACACATGTGTAGTGGTACAACCTAAACAACAAAACATGCTATTCTTATCATTATCATCAGTTCCTTTACATCCTGCCGGACGATCATTATATGTGCTATGAAAATAGCATAGACTGTATCACTAGTGTAAGATAATGACTGTACAAGAATCTAAACATGTCAGTGGAATGCATCGATGCAACATCCAATGTAACAGAGTTAAATAACATCTGCATTGTGACATTCCAACATTTCATGACAGGCCTATGCTCCTTGACGTTTCTGTCATACTTGTGCTTTGTGATTCGGTACACTTGTTGGTTAATTAGAAACTTGGATTTCCTGTATCTTAAGCAACAAAAAAACAAGTTCAAGCAATGTGCTGCAATAGGTATGAAACGTATTAGCTTATATGCATATATATCTGTCAATCATGTTTCTCTGACGTTACATATGTCACATGTTTGAATAGTCCTACCATGGAACATATTGGCTTCACAATAATGGTCCTCTGAAATTGGTCAACGAAGTACAAACTGTCCATATTTGGTTAACTGACCCTGCCAATGTTAGAAGTAGCACACTGTCAAAGATATGGAATTCTTTTACACGTCTGGTTGCCCTTTCAACATGAATACGTACACGTGCAATGCTTTGTGTTGCCTCTACTTCTTCTTTCCTGAACTGGGATCTCTTACTAGATAAGAAAGGTGGAATATTCAGAGTAGCACCTGACAGTAACTTACTATTGTAAAACCATTATCAGCCATGACATCAACTTTTTCATTCAACAGTTCCACAATACCTGACTGGGCAGGGATGGCATTCTCAGAAATGCGTCCACTGTACAGTTGACTTACAAAACGTTCAGCTCATGAAGGAGTGATACCAATCAAGCCCTTAAATGTGATGTGGCTTTTGCATTGAGAATATATTTGGCTATTGACATACAGAGATGATGGGGTCGGGCATCTGAGCTCAGTACAGTCTAAAATCACTCTTATTTGTGGGTTCATAGATGTAAAACACTCAGGCATATGTTCATCCACCTGTGCCCTTGTTCTATCCCCAAAACGTCCTAGATGCCGTAATAAGGCATTTGCACGTGTAGGAATGGTGAAAAATCTGCAAATGTTTTGTACAATCATATATGCTCCTTGGCAACAAATTAAAGGAAGCCTGGAAGGCACAGTGAAGCCCTGATGGGCAGGAACTACACTGGGTATTCATATGCAATGAAAAACCTTCGACTGTCAACATTAAACTTTCATTGAAGAAGTGTATAAAGCTCAATTAACTAGAGCAAATGAAGAAAACAGCTTGTCATGTCATCATGGGCATTCATACATGTATGCAATTGAACACCTTGGAATATTTAACCGGGTATTTATATGTAACACCCTGTCAACATATGCCATCAAATGCGACCAATTGAGCCTCAAATTTGCTGGATCATATTAAACAATTACACAACACAGAAAGCCTTTGTTGGACATATCATCGGAGGGCAATGAAATTTCTTGTTTTTTTTTTTAATCAGGCGAAAATTAATTAGCACGCTGATGTCATCCATAAAAGTTACTTGCTGTGGACTAATTCAATGAGTAATTCTTCAATAAAGTGTCAAATACAGCAATAAAAGACATTTTGTTTGTGATACCATCTTGCATCACGCACATTCTTCTTACATGCTTTACTCCATTCTAGTTTAAACCAGTAGGCATCTTATTGTTTTTCTGGCATTCCAAGTGGACTGGTTTTTTTTACCTGCTCTGCGTATACCTACTTTATTACATGTATTGATTTTATTCTTCCTTATTTCACTTTCAGAATGCACACGTTTATAGTATTTAATTTTATTCATTCATTCTTAGTTTACTTTCATAATGCATATAGTATTGATTTTATTCTTACTTATTCTACTTTCATAATGCATACGCTTATAGTATTGTTTCTACTTTTTTATTACTGAAGTACGACAGTTATATCGACTGAAGCACGCAAACGTCTTTTACCAGACAGCTAACTGATACAGATAAGACAACAGACGCCTATAATACCATGCATATTAATAAATCTATGTCATTATTCTTCTACCAGTCATCTACCGAACATGGAATGCATATTCATTGAAGACACCACAAACCCAGGAAGGTGTTCTGTACAAATGTACCTTTGACGCATCACATGTCGTCACGGAGAACAAAATGAGGGGACATTTCGTGAGATGTGTGATAGTGAGTTCTGTTGACATACATTTTTAATATAAGGTTAATGACCCGCCCTGAGGTCTATACGGTGTTATAAGGCATGGTCGTTCCAATAACCACTGAATAAATTGCCGAGGTCGCGAAGCCACCGAGGCACTTTATGAGGTTGTTATAGGAACGACCATGCCT
The DNA here is from genome assembly GCF_035083965.1 of Branchiostoma lanceolatum. Classification (NCBI taxonomy): domain Eukaryota; kingdom Metazoa; phylum Chordata; class Leptocardii; order Amphioxiformes; family Branchiostomatidae; genus Branchiostoma; species Branchiostoma lanceolatum. The sequence continues at coordinate 16,750,169 of NC_089736.1, forward strand.
TATCACACCGTATAGACCGAAGGAAGGCGGGTCATTAACGTTATTATCATATGGCCATTGTCCATGTTATGCTAGTAGTTAGTAGTAACGTTACTGTGTGCAGTATTTGATTTTGTGTCATACCTTGGCCGCACAAACGTTCGCTACGGGTGTTCCGCATCACACGGGGTTCTATGGAATGTTTAGAATGCATTTCATGTGTTGCGGTTGCGCTGCTGTCGAACATTCGAACGCAAAAGTGGGTCCATACGAAGTTTAAAGACCCGCAGGGCCATATGAAGAGTATTGACCTGGTTTTGGGGTCTGTATGAAGATAACAGACCCGCAAATGGAGCCTTTTGATTGGTCAACGACATCTACCTATATGATGATAAGTGATACATGATTACCAAAAGAACTGTGATGGCTTGAAGTGAAATGCAGAATGTACCCTTATTGAAAATCCCTTCATTTATTCTTATCTCCAGCAGCACCGATACATGTGGAGAGATATGGCCACATGCTGGTTCAACAGCCGGCATGTGGCCATGGCGGGGGAGTTGGCCGAGCACGAGGCCAACTGTGTTGACCGGACTGAGGAGGGCCGGCCACTCCCCCTGCCGGGCTACAGGCACAAGCCAAATGGTATGTATTTCTTATGATATGTGCATCTTATAATGAAGAAAGGAAAGGACTGATGATTACATGTAAGAAGAAAACAACACTACCTGGAACAAGTAGAGAAATATTTAATGTATTTCTGTCATGTCCTGACTCTGTATCTGTCTACTTAGGCCAATTCATATATAATGCTATGCAAACGAGAAGCCGTGCCATAATGTGAAACATATCATGCCATTATCTTATGTATCGAGTAATGATGTTAGGCTTGTACACTAGTATAAATAGTCCGTAGTTGTTAATATTCCATGTAATTTGCCGTACATTGTACCTGATGCAATTGTTGTGCAATAAACTTGACTTGACTTCACTTGTATCATTGAAGATTTCTAAATGATATACAGAAAATGTTGAAATGTTGAAAACTGGCCGTAGGAACGTACACAGCCAGTGGCAGGTGTGTCATTACAGTTTACAAGCATGTTGTAATTCCTGTGATTTCAGATGACAAGCAGCTATATGCTGAGTGTCCAGTGTGTTTTGAGGTTGTTCTGTCCCCCATTTGGCAGTGTGCCCACGGGCACGTGGTGGATCTTGACTGCCTAAGAAGGCTCACCACGTGTCCCTTGTGCCGGGGACCCATCGGTAGGTTGTTGTCAACATTGTGGCCGATTAGTATGGTAACAGTTTTATGGTATTCAAAACAATAAGTTACAATTACATTGCATCGGTGGTAGTTTATTCCAGCAGGAGAATGCTAATTTCCTGCAGGAGTTTCTGCAGGGAAGATCACAACTTCCTGTAGGAAGAAACTTTGAACATTTTGGTAACAGTTCTATGGTAGTTAAAACAATTAGGTTTTCTGAAAACCTACTCCCCCCCATAAATAAATTCATGTCTATTGTCTTTTCTTAAATGTGCACTTGTATGTTGGCACCTTGAAATTTACAAACTTCATGTACTTACAGTTGCAGTATCTTACGTTGTACCAGGATAAGCCAGTTAGTTTGTCCCATTGATCAGGATGTGAGATGTTACACTGAAATATTCCTTCTTGACTTGATCCTCCTTGTAGGCCATGCCAGAAACCTGCAGTTGGAAAGGATAGCCGGCCTTAGGGTACACAACTGCCAGTATGGCTGTAGCCGACCCATGACGCTGGAAGGAAAATATTCTCCTGTGATAATACAATAGTTGTAGATGTTAGTATTAAACTCAACAACGCAAGATGGAAAACATTTTTAATTTGGCAAGAAAACTGATGCCATACTGTAAATGCAGAAATGTTCATGCAAACTTAAATGCATTTACGTTTGTTTTTTTCTCTTTACTACAGAAAAAGTGAAGCACGAGAAAGTCTGTGCATGGTGAAAGTGCACGTGGGAAGGAAAATGATGAAAGGAGATCAAATGTGTAGCAATTAAGCTCGCCTCCTGATAATCACGCTTGTTGTGTCTTTTTTTTTCGTCGCGTACGCACAAATACTTCAGGAATGTCGAGACTGATGTATAGACCAGTACAGTGTACAGCGAATTCACAAGTAATTGTAGTATTGATAGACATTCTATCTACTTGCCAACAGCAATTCATGCAAGGCATAAGAATATTCTGACACCCAACAATATGAAGGAGTGAACATGAACGACACCATGAGATTTTAAACACGTGACAGTCCAGCACAGTGGATAGAGAGCGGCGAACAACATGTGGTAACATTTGGTTGTTAAACTGGGTACGGTGCACAGATGGATAGGTTTGTTGACCTTTGGTTCTGCTTGCGTAATGGGATGAAGACCTTTGAAGAAATAATATATTGTCATGCTCTCCCAAGTGGCGCAAGCTGGAGGAATGAAAGCGTGTGCCCATTCAAATGTCAGAAGAAGCATGACATCGAACAAAATTTGGAAGCAACTGGCAACGGATACGATATCACTGGTACCAAGTTGGAATTGGAGCAGGCAAACAGTTTGCAAGGAGCTACATGTAGCAATGTACCTGTGCTGATCTATGGAGAACAGGAAAGCACTATGGCAGACATCAATCTATGACTCTTCATCATAAGACAACCATTTACTTGACAAAGGAAATCATACAGAATGTGTCGGAAGAACTCCCACACCAACTGAACCAACAAAAGAAAGTATAATTGACAATACCGTTTCCTGCAACACATGTACCTCCTGTCCAACGCTGCCTTTGTGGAGACCAACCAGCATACCTTATATTGAGTTCCGTACATGACTAGCAATAGCGATAAACGTCAACATTTGGTTATGTTGGTACAGATCAGGGCTGATTTACAGCATGAATGGAAAAATACATAGCTCCCTTTTCTTCACAATGGTAAACATTGATCGACCATACAATTTGTACATCCCGCTATTGTCTCATTTCAGTTGCCTTGTGAATTTAATGAAAATTAATTACCCTCGAAAGATCCATGGGACACGTGTTGTTTAATACGCTCATGCACGTGCGGCTAGTGGCTATGGTTTATGGTTCCATCCATCAGACTCTCGATTTCTTTCCCTGTTGAGGAAAGCGTGCAAAACGCCGTATTTTATGTTATAGTGATTTGTAGCCATGATGAACGCAAGACAATACTTTCCATTGTATTTTTGTTCTTGAAAGAATCAAGAAGATAAGAGTTTGTGTTTTGTTATCCGTCGTTCGTCATCTCCTTAACCGTCGTCATCCCGGCAGCAGTAGGAAGACCAAACACCACCCCTTCCCTACATTTGCATAGATTGTAGTTACTCGGAAAAAAGAGAGAAAGGCAGAGAAAAAATACTCCTACTTCTTCCAGGTGACTGTAAATAAATGTAATCTGTCACATGCGGGTGGACCAATTTCAAAATTACAAACAACAAATCAAGTACGAAGTAGATGAGGAAGGTCATGGCAACCCTACATAGATGGTGGAAGGTAAAGAAAATGGTTGTTCTACATACCGCCACTGAAAACCTGGTTTGGTGGCTACGGAACAAGACGTTGACATCAGCCTGTATTTATTTGTTTCACATGATGGTGAAGTGATTTCAAAGCAGCAGGAAAGTCGGCTAAAATATAAGGTAAGACATATCAGAAAATATATGCGGTTGTCCTTGAAGGTTTTACAATTTACTAAAAATCTTGATTAACGAATTACAAAGTTTTGTAGTTTAATCGGGTTGAGATGTATGTACTAAAGAGGTAGTTTTTACAGCTTCTACTGACTAGAACTGTGTTTAGTAGTGGGTGAGGTGCCTGACTCAGATGAGCAATATAAAAATAAACAAAGAATGGCCATTATGGGTGTTTGAGTTCGACATCTCCGGAAGTTTCGAATTCGAAATCTGCTCTTATGTTAGGGAGTACATTGCAAAAATGTTCATTTAGCGCATCGTTCCTTGTATCAAGTAACATGTCGCGGCGTTCCACAAAAGGTTTACTGAGAAGTCGCCCTCAGGTTTGTCGGGGAAGGTCCCGAGGGAAAAGGTCTATGAGGCATTGGAAATACGAAGAAAGTGGTGAAAACTCAGCATTTGCAGCGTGTTCAAAAGCCAGATTTACAGATGTCGCGCGGGAGGGAAAGGAAACACGCGCTTATACGTATTCGACTATACTCTGGTATGCATATAATGCGTTTTTTTTCCATCGATTGTTGAAACAAATGCTCAATTTGTATGCATTCCGTAAAATTCTTATCTTTACTTTAATATTAAATTGTTGTATAAGAAGAATATGATGATGAGTGTTACATGGTTTGTATGTATTCGGTAATGACGTTGTGTAGAATTTACAATTGCTCACTCAGATATGCACATGACAAATCGTTTGACAACCTAAATAATTAATAAGAAAAGTCTTATAAGGTTCTTGCCCAAGGGCTAATTGCAACATGAAACAATCTATATGAAACTGTATATGAAAAGGATACAGACCGTGCAAGTTATATACATTTTGAATACGTCAATCAGAGAACAACATGCGGTGTTCGACAGTAAGTACACCAGTAGCGATTATGAACCTTAAAAAGTATGATACGCCAACATTATCTAACAAAAATCAATGCACTTTGCAGATGACCCTTCTTCTGTAAGTAATGCATGCACTGGCCTTGACACATCCGACATGCTTGGTACCAGGAAACCAGCAGACGCCAACAGGTTTTAAAGGATTTATTTGTGGTACTCTACTTAGTCGGCATGACAACAAACTAGGGAATGAGGTATAATAGATAGAAATCTCTTACTTTTCGAGACTCCGAAATACCTTTCATCATTTTGTATTGCCAGAAATTACAAATTTCAGCCAGTCTTACAATTGTATTAGTTGGCTTTCAATGCTTACTTAGTGCAAAAAAAGGGTAAATAAACCTAAAAAGAAACTTTACGTTGGTTTAGAATCCATACCTGAATTGTCTCGGTAATTAATTTTATTTGACCTTGTTCGATACACGGGAAAAATGCTTTGAACTATTGTAGTCTTCTACCATGTGGGACATTGTAGCCGGTACCACTTCCAGCTAAACAAGTGGAGTGGTGGGAGGCAGCTCATGAAGTCGTGAGCTTCACGTGAGAGATCTAAATGGCCTCTACGTCACCGAGCATCTCACTCCTGACAATGCTAAACATCTCCGAGAAACGTGTGCAAAGATGGAAAAGGCGTGGTCACTTGACGGGAGGATCTACTGTCTTGTTGACGGCGTAAGGAAGAAAATCACCTTGCAGGAGAGCCGTTCGTATTGAATACAAGTTTCAACTTTTTTTTCAAGCCACAATTCCTAATTTAGACAACAAAGTGCCATTTATCAATGGATTAAGGCGTACACACGAGCCAACTTGATCTTCTATGCATATATCTCTTTACTTTTGCAGTTTATTTAGAACATATCTTAGAATGCTTTAGTCGTTACCTTTTGTTTATTTAGAACTTAGAAACGGTCTTGACGCATCCGTAGGTAAACTTCATTCTTCTTGTTGAAAAAGGGCAGTCGGATGGACGCCCGAAACGTCCGATTTTATCGTATTTTGTCCAGTAGTAATGTTTAGATTGTACCATTCCACTCGAACAGTATGAGGCAATGATAGGCATGTTTTCAGTCAATCTACATATTAGAATATGGAGATTTGTTTTTTCATCTCAACCAACGACTCGATTCACCCTGCTGCTGAGGAAGCTGAGGCCGTCGCTCAAACTTGGCCTACGTGTGGTAGGACCGAGGTTGGTATCGATGTAAATCCATCGGCAACAGCTGGTATCATGCCTGAATACATCTCGGATAAATAGCCATGGCGAAACTCGTGAGTGACACAGACCCGTCTCAACCGTTTAAGGGGTAGGAGGAACAAATCCTCATACCTTTGGTCGAAAGGAAAATGGCACCGGCACCTGTCTTGAGGACGATTCAATGTCACTTTGGTGGGCAAGTCAGTACTTAGTTTATAGTCATTACTTGAAACTACACTCCCAGATGGCTAGTGTCTGTCCACTAAATCATGATATAAAAGTATTTTTGGTGTTAGCTTCCTTCTTTTAAACGCCAGACGGACACTAGGAACGGAGGCAAGAAATCGTGCTTTGCTGTCTTTCATTTCTGACATGAATAGCGTGAACTCAAAAGAGGAAGAACAACAAGTTATATTACACACCAACACAAGCAATCTTTGGCTGGTAGCAATTTCCATCCAAATATGCAGGATCGAAGCCGCAACGGTTTTTAGCTGCCCCTCTCCACATTCCCAAGTATGCAGATAAGTTTTTAAAGCTCAGAAATCATAACGACTTTACTTGATCCCGAAGAGAAGAGACTTGACTTTGACTTTACTGAAGAAGTTGCATTTTTTCCATGTTTCAATGATTTCAGACAAGGATATACCTATGCCTACTCAAACTGCCCATTCACTGTCACTAAAGTCACTGTTCTTAATATCAAAGATAGAACACACTTAAGGAATGTATAGGTTACTTTACAAATAATTTACTAGAACTGATTGTAAATTTTGTACATCATTTCTTACCAACCAACATAACATACTACACGAGTCAAAAATTACTATAAAAAAATTAAACAAAAATGCCGATCTAGCTGTGTCGTGGTAAAATGCATTCAAACCTCATCTCTCACTGTATTTCCACAAGACATGTTGCGTTTGCTTCAATCCAGGACAAATATAACAAGTTAGATAAGTGTATAGAGGAAAGCTCATGGAAGTGTACGGTTGACAAGGAAACACAAGGTTACCTAAATGTGAACTTTGAATTGATATTAGAGGTATTATGAGATTGTGTGTATATTAATAGAGTGATTGTATCATTTTGATATGCGCGCTGATTTGCTTATCTGTTCCTTTCCATTATGAACATGGCAAGGACAACCGAATCAGAAAAAAAGTGAAATAAAATGATATGGTCCGCACAGGTCATGGTCGACCTGTTCGGAGCCCCAAAGATAAAGATACAGTTGGGGGCAAGAAAATACGGAGGAGGAATGTTGTGAAAGAAGAATCACCACCACCCAAATGGAATTTCTCCCATAATTTTGCGAAAGGGGCGGGTTCTGAACCAAATTTTAGTTACCAAGACGTAAAAAGGCAAGGGGGCGCCACCACTGAACGTAAACCACCCACAAAAGCAAAGCAAATGTCACTGGCAATGTCTGCCACAGTACTGAGCACTCTAGAGACTTTGCCGCTGACAGACGGGAACACCTGCCTCGTCAGTGTTTGAAAGTCTGAGATTAAGTGACGCTTCTCTAAATATATCACTGTGCATTGGAACGACTGTTGGCGCCACAACATTCAACATGAGTTGGGAACAAAAGAATAAGTCAACAAACGATTAGAGCCCTGATCGTGAATGCTTGCCGTACATATTGTACTATACTTTCTAATAGATCCGCATGAACGCCTCTAGCTGTTTTTGGATCTTTTACTGTAATGCTTTGTGAGCGTGGCTGAGCTTATTATCTTGTGTGAAAGGCAATATCGAGTTACAGGTGTTTCCACGCCCCGGAATATGGCTTGTATCTACGATGAGATCAAGCAATTTGAAAAGTAAAGCCACAGAAGGAGAATTCAATTACAGAGAATTACTGGTAATTTTACGTTGTAATATGAATACTGAAGCTATGGTGTGGATATTTTCCCAGAAAACGCACATGCTACCAGTCATCGACTTTATACCTCAAATACTGTTGTGCAAAGACTGTATTTGGTAATAGAAGCACTCTACCTACCGAAGAACCAATCAGGGCACTGCTTTTGGATAATTGGCAGATGATTTCCCGCCATGAATAAAATGGAACAGACGAGGTAGCAGCATTTTCTGCCATTATCATGCTGAAAGAAAAAGACTTGCTGAAAGTCATACCACCATTGCCAGTCGATCGTCACTTTTATATTTATTAGCTATAGTGTATTGAGCTTTTAGTAGGGGCTTTGTGTCTTGACGGGCTTTGACATAGAAATTGATCATTCCCTTTTTCTGGCTTCTATTTCCCATGTATTGTATACGTGATCAGTAAAGATGGTCTTGTCCCGATTTTCATTCCACTATTTATATAAGGTTGACATGAACGTTCTTGCCAAGTTAATTTATTTATTGCATATCATTTTGAAGCTGGTCCGCATGTGACATACCACATCTTATTTACAGTCACTAGGAATGAGTAGCTCTCTCCGTCACTCTCCCCACAATGTTGCACACTTTGAAGAACGTAGGATCATGCCGGCAAGAATTGCTTAATCAATAATTACAATAATAGCAAACCTTAACGCAAATGGACAAACACATAGAGTCCATTCAAAATTAAGCTTTTTTTTCTCATAATGCCAGAAAAAAAAGCGGGTATATTTAATAATCTTCATAGATTACAATTGGATATTCACACTTTTCCAAGCATACAGTAGCTTGTTTGTAGGTAAGAACTTGTAAGAAAGCTAAGAGCAGCAAAAGGTTAACAAATATTTACGATGTTTTCGTTATTTTTCCAGAAAATTAATTACAATGTAAAATGATTTCTCGAACTATGACATTATCATTTTATCACTAGATACAAACAATGATTATAAGAGTTTATATTGCAGTTAAGATACAACGTAAACTATTTTTTTCTCACGAAGAAATATCAAGTACAATGTAAGTTAATTATGATTCTTTGTTTAAAAAATCGTATTTGAATGATTTTTTTTTTCAAGAACAAAAATGCATTGGAAACTCTTGTCCTCAGCTCTTTCGCTCATCGTGGGTACAAATCAGTCAGGAATACAATAAGGTGTTTGTGCGATTTCATCAACAGGGAAAGAAGCCATATTGTCTTGCACAGAACCATTAATCATAGCCACTATAGTGAACGGCGTTAGCTATAGGTCGGCTCGGCTGATTCGCTTACCACAGCCGTTATCTTTTCTTGGAAAGTAGTCTCTTTTTTTCCCCTTGGATTTCGATTATTTTGGGCTGATTCGCTTACTACAGCCGTCGTCTTTTCTTGGAAAGTAGTCTTGTTTTTCCCCTTGGATTTCGATTATTCTTGGAATTCTATGATAGATATACTCCTTGTCCCTTTCACTCTTATGACCGCAGCCATGCACTGCACATAGGACTGACATAATGCGCTGAAAAAAAACTTACTTAAGAAATGACAGAAAATGAAATCCATTTAGTCCTGAACGCCCAGTTGGAGGCGGATCAAAGACCACAACATATCATGCAAGATGGCCGCTATTCGGTGAGAACGCGTTTCTGACGTCATGTGAAAACGGAGAATAGATAAATGAGAAGCCTGATGGGTCCTGGCCTTCATCACCACTTGACCCGAAGACTGGTATTCCTTAGTCAAAATCTCATGCGCGCTCTCCCTGCTCTTCTATGATTACAACGCATTCATTATACACCACATTTGAATTTTGTTCTGTTTTTGATACAACAAACTGAGGCACTGACCCTCCTGTTACTGACCCACCCTCTACTGCTAGGCCACTCAGGTATTGCTCGTGATGAGTGGTACAATGTAGGCTGATTAAGATCAACAAGGAAGACCCACTGCTAAACTACACCTTTTTTTTCGTTCTTAGTACAGGCTTAGGTGCTTTGCTTATAGGACTTACATTGATAAATTGGGTCTTCATCGTTGACTTCAACCGAGCTATGGGGTCAAACTTGCTCCACCCCCTGCTCAGCCTTGAATCCCAGACCAAACCCCTATCTTTTGATGCAAGGCACAGCATGATGCTACATCATGTGGAACTTCACGCTGGTCACATGGCTATGGTCACGGTACGTCTGGAGAAAAACAGTTCGATGTCCTTTGCTGGAAAATTTAGATGTGGAGAAAACGTTTAAAGCTCCAATAAAGTCATTGTTCTGTAACTGTTCCCAAATAACACACGATACTTGTCCAGTAACATTTCCCCAGGTAACTACTTGTATATTTGTATTAGATCTTACCTAGCTGGTCTGTCCTTCTCTCCAATGGGTTTGCTATGGGCATATGCCTGGTGGCACTTGGCGAACAGTTTGAATAGCAGATCGTATTTCCTTGCCATTCGGGATCAGGGAGAGGGAGAAGCCTGAATGTGCCTCCAACACATCGTTCACTGTCTTATCCACAGTTGACGTCAAGGTCTCAATCGGTTTATCCTTAGAAAATACACAAGAATTGAGTTTGCATACTAAGAACACAGTTTTATGACACCTCCATGGCTATCATCACGTGCTCCACTGCCCCGACCATCAGCTCCGTGGCCGCCATCATGCTGCCATATTTCGAAACCGCAAAGGATTTTGGTACAGACACTGTGAAAGAAATTAACTTTTTGAGAATATAATGGACTATTTCTATTTCAATGACACCCACGTGACATCGACACACTTTGGAAGAAATAATATTCCCCAAGAAATGCCATATAAAGTGTAAAAGTAAAAGATAAGCTCATGTTATCGCCATAGTTACGACGATAGACCAATACGAACCATGCGCTGTGGTCACATGACACACAACCTGTTTATCTCTCTCTTACTCTGAAAACGCCAACTTGGTTGTTACAAGTATCTCCTCGTAGCATCTTCAGAACTTGAAATGGCGTCAAAACACTCATGCAAGCTTTGCGGACTGCAGTGCTTAATCAAGGCAAATTGTCTACTATGCAGCGGGTGTTAACTGTGGAATCTTGGGTAAGAAAATTGTCCCTTATGTCGTTTTCCCGCTTCAAGTTGAATATTCAAGGTGAATACGCATAGGATTTTTTTTATGCCGTCTTCTCCGGCAGATTGCGTGGGCTGGAGGTGGCGCCTAGTTCGGGGGCCGTCCAGCTCGGGGGCCGCCTAGTTCGGGGGCCGCCTTCTCCGGCAGATTGCGTGGGCTGGAGGTGGCGCCTAGTTCGGGGGCCGTCCAGCTCGGGGGCCGCCTTCTCCGGCAGATTGAGTGGGCTCGAGGTCTCGAAGGCCGTCTTCTCAGGCATATTGAGTGGGCTCGAGTTCTCGAAGGCCGTCTTCTCAGGCATATTGAGTGGGCTCGAGGTCTCGAAGGCCGTCTTCTCAGGCATATTGAGTGGGCTCGAGTTCTCGAAGGCCGTCTTCTCAGGCATATTGAGTGGGCTCGAGGTCTCGAAGGCCGTCTTCTCAGGCATATTGAGTGGGCTCGAGGTCTCGAAGGCCGTCTTCTCAGGCATATTGAGTGGGCTCGAGTTCTCGAAGGCCGTCTTCTCAGGCATATTGAGTGGGCTCGAGGTCTCGAAGGCCGTCTTCTCAGGCATATTGAGTGGGCTGGAGCTGCCGCCGCATGTCCGGGGAGTTCTTCAATTCTTAGCCAATGCCACCCTCATATATTTTGAGCATTGTATGGTCATTGATTTATAGTTCATATTTTCAGTACAAAATTGAAGAAAATAATGCAATGCAATGCAATCTATGTTAATGTAGTGAACAAAGAAAACGAAATAAATCTTTTTGCAAAGCAAATGTTATAGTTCAGTTCACAATCCTTGAACCTTAAACAAGGACATCATCAGCGATGTCATCTTACAATCACTATACTTTACTAAGAAATAATGTAAATATGCGAATTAAATATATGATATTCCAGAACATTCCGTCATCTAATAGATGTAACTAAGTACGTTATGAACTTGATAAAAAGTTAAGAATTGCACGCATACGTTGTGTCTGATATAAGCATATCAGATTCAATGGATTAATGTATCTGATTACTTGCCAACTAATGCAATGCTTTATCAAATGGTCACGTGTCATATGCAGAGCTGGTGACTCTACCTACAAGGAAGTCTTCCTTACTACTACATTGTTTGGTTTGCGTAAGTTGTTTGACAATTATTCATTGATATTCCATTGAAAAAGGAAGGGTTAGACCGTGTGCAATTAGCATTGTTGAATCAGATATGAATGTCAAAAGCCGAGAATAATTCAGAAATACGATGTAATATCCGTGAAATTTGAGTAAAGTTTGAAATGTCATCAAAGTGATAATAAATCGTGTCATTCTCTTCCAATTTCTATCCACCAAACTAACATACGCAATGCCTTATTCTTTTTTTTCTTTAGGTCAACCCTTTTAAGAACCTTTTTTACATCTGTATCAAAATCACATTTAATTGACATTGTGGCCATACAGAATTAGATGTAAAGTGTATGAAATATCATAAGATGTAGACTGTACAGCATATGATTAGGTGTAAATAGTAAGCCAACTTGATGCATACTTTACATACAACCATTACAAAAAATTCACCTACCTTCTTTGAGCCTTGGTTTCTGTAATGTCAATGGATGTGATGATTTTCTTGTCACATAGGCTGCTCGAAAATGTTCTTCAGAAATGACTGTATTCTTATTCAGAGTGAAACAATCTCTATTGTGCTGTCGCTTAAGCAAGTTGACCCACCGGTTTGTTAATTTAAGGTGTTTGAGAGCCTTTTAGTCACACTAAACATTGAGATTCTTGTCAATACTTCTATACCACCAATCACAACATAGCTCGTGTTGGTACATCCATATGCTGCACATTCTTTTCCTTTCTTTGGTTTCTTCTTATTTTTTCTTGTGATTGGCTGATTGTAAACAAAAGACACAAATTAAAAGTTACAACAACATCCAAAAGTAACACTTGGTTGAAAACCTTCATATGTGCCGTAATCTACAACCGTTTCCTCGCACGCACGTAGTATACACTATAACAGTATCTACAACATGGGATCTATTCCTAAAAAAATGGCGGTGCACGGAAAAATACCGACACCAGAGGATCAGAATATTGTTTAAGTAATGTTCTTCGCGAAAAAAACATCGGGTCTACCCAACTGACGGGAAAGGCCGTGACATACGCACCATAACATGCATGCGTATGTTGCCCCCTCCCCCCATATCGGCGCCGTGGACAGATCGGAATAGAACTACGTAATTATCGACGCGGGGCGGAAATAAAACGATACCCAGCTTACCACTACGATGTCCTTAAAATGTTTCTTGGAATTTTTAGCTTCACTAACGCAAAAAACAGGCGAAACTAACCGGGGAAGACGACGAACCATCAGCAGACGACATCTTGGGGGAGTCAGTGTCTGCCTCGTTTTCGCGCGCGCTCGCGAGATCTCGCATGGGCGAGAATATACGTGACTTGTATCCGGAAAGGGGACTATTACAATATGTAAAATATAAGTCTCTGTTGTAAACTCTCTTGCAAAATTCCCAGCAACTGAGGCTATCTATAGGTGCTGATTTTTGTGTCCCATCATCTGAGATTAGAAAGGCAAAACGGTTAGTTTTACCGTCAAACTGGCGTAGCTTATTTGCTAGACCAACTGATCTTTATGAGAGAAAGACAAAAATTAGCTCTTGATATGATATCAAGTACATTGAAAATTTCTAATATTAGATATCAAATGCCTCATAGTTAACCCTCATACACCCGAACCTTTTTTGCGACTAAAATGACTGAACGGGGTCAAAAATGACCCCAAAATGTTTTGTTCAGTAAAATTTCCCTTTTCACTTTTTTCGCTGATCTTTATCCGTTCATTGCTTCATCAATGTAAGAGGAATGTTTTGACTTGTTTAGGTATGAATAATTCCAGTTCATTATGATAATTAATGCAAAAATATCGGAAGGACACGTTTTGAAACATTAATATCTTATGCTGATTTCATGACGTCATCGGTCAAAATCCAAGATGGCGGATAGAATCACACAAAAACGTCATAATGACGTCATATTTAGTCATAATGACACAAAATTTATGATGATGATATCAATTCACATGTGCATCATCCTCTGAAAATTTGGTGGTGAAACAACAAGTAGTTTAGGAGTTACAGAGGGCAGGTCTCAAAAACAGCACATTGTTTTTGCTGGGGTCAAAAATGACCCCAGTGGAATCACTCCAGACTTTCCTCTATAATGTCAACAGTATTGTGCCAATCTCCCTAGAAAATTAGAAGAGGTTTGAAAGGAATTTTTTTCCAAACAAAAATTTTCAAATGGCACATCAAAATCCACGCCTGGGGTCAAAAATGACCCCGTTCGGGTGTATGAGGGTTAAGACTCCCCAAATCATGTAACTGCTCGCCAAGTCAGTCATAGAGAAGTTGAAATCATTGGCTACATGGCTATTATGGAGGGGTTTTTTGAGAGTGAGACCATGCAACAGTGACTATAGCATTGCATTAGTAATTTTTGTAACCATGACCAAATTGTTAAAAGAATTATAATTAGTAAAGTCAAATTGAGATTCTAAACTATATCGAAAAGTCTAGAAAGCAAAAACTGTCATTGTTCTAATTACGGAGAACAGGCCGTGGATTTACACTCTAAACGAGTGCTGTATAACGCACATTCCAATACGTCGTCCTCACAACATAGTGAATCAGCGTCGTACATTACTGCGGAGCTTTGTAACAAATATCCCGACAATCAAGATTACAGACAGATTTCGGGTATCGAAAGTGAATCACCTACGGATCCACATGTTACGGAAGACCATTCAAGTAAGAGATTTGTTGTTGCATCTATTATAATAAGTTACATGTTTTGAATCTTATTTTTAGTAACCATAATCCTTCGTCAATACAGCAAAAAACAGAAATGTTCAGTCTCGTGAATATGTAGCCTGGGTGGCATCCAATTTCTATCTGGGCTCCTACATTCGCTACCATATACAAATTAGGGTAGCGAATGTAGGAGCACCGGTAGAAATTGGATGCCACCCAGGCTAGTGAATATGCACCTGCTACAATAAGGTACCTTTTGCAACAATTCTAACAAGCAATTTGTTGTTATGGTAGAAGCTACAGCAACGTCGCATCACCAGCGAGACCAAGCAGCTGAATCTAACTGTACTGGTGTGACAATGTTAGCTGAGAGGGCGGCACCAGACTCCACTGTGGAGCAAGGACATCGTCCACAGTCCACTGGTATGTTAAAATGGAACTCAGTGTACCACGTCTAGATTATGATATCGATAATGCTATTTCTTAAAGCCCATGTTCTTATGTTCGCATCACGACCCGAAGGAAACATCGTATTATATTTTATAACTTATGCTGTACGCATCTATGCATAATAAGCACCACTGTGAGTGAATTCCGATGCGATATTTATGTTGTCACATCTGCCATGATAGAATACGATTACGAAGCAAATCAAGCGTCCGGTGATGACTTCTATCAGCCACCACTCCAGTCAGTTGATAACAGCCCAGACCACCTTAATGACCAGACGTATACGTACATGGCTTCTATTGGTCAACATTCAGACGTCTACAGAAACATCGAACCGCTGGCAAGTCAGCAACAACCAGGGTACAATTCGGAGCTAGGCCCTCTTAGACAGTCCAAAGGTATGTCATGTAATAGATAGATCCCGATATCTGGGCAACTATGTGGATTTGGTACTGCTCCGCCCACCCGAGGAGTTGTTGGTTCCCGAGGGCGAAATATAAATATTACATCTATTTGAGAAAAAAAGCGTCATCTTACTATTCTACGCAACAATGGCTTGTTGCTGTCATGGAGTAATGGTAATAAATTTCTGCTATTGAATAACTTTTTTTCATATTCTGTAAGACACAATACCAAATCACCTGGGGTACACAAAAGGCCAATCTCAGCAAACAATGGAAATCATGGAATCATGTTTTTTCTCCGAAGAATGTTGACATGGCACATGTCTCTATACGACTGGCATCCGGATGGACACCATACGGTTGGGTGATGGTTAATGTCTGAAGTGTAGATTACAAAATGGATGTTCGCTTGTTTCAAATTCCATATTATTGTTATCGAATACAGCCAGACGGACTACTGTTACAGTACAATATGTTGTAAATTGTGAATACTGTGAAGGACATACCGCAATTATAATGCTGAAAGAAAGAGAATTCCTGAAAGTCTTACGACCATTGCCAGTCGATTTGTAGTTGAATATTTATTAGGGTATTGAGCTTTTAGTAGGGGCTTGTGTCTTGACGGGCTTTGACATAGAAATCTGTTATTCCTTTTCTGGCTTCTATATTCCATGTATTGTATACATGATCAGTAAAGATAGTCTTTTCCCGATTTTGCTTCCACCGTTGACATGAACTTTCTTGCCTAGTTAATTTATTGTATATCATTTTGAAGCTGGTCCGCATGTGATATACCACATCTTATTTACAGTCACGTGGAATAAGCATCTCTTTTCGTCACTCTCCCCACAATATTGTACACTTTGAAGAACGTACGATCATGTTTGCAAGAATTGGGATGCCACCCAGGCTACATATTCACGAGACTGAACATTTCTGATTTTTGCTGTATTGACGAAGGCTTATGGTTACTAAAAATAAGATTCAAAACATGTAACTTATTTTAATAGATGCAGCAACAAATCTCTTACTTGAATGGTCTTCTGTAACATGTGGATCCGTAGGTGATTCACTTTCGATACCCGAAATCTGTCTGTAATCTTGATTGTCGGGATATTTGTTACAAAGCTCCGTAGTAATGTACGACGCTGATTCACTATGTTGTGAGGACGACGTATTGGAATGTGCGTTATACAGCACTTGTTTAGAGTGTTCAGAGTGTAAATCCACGGCCTGTTCTCCGTAAATCTCCCCCTCTGCCTCCATATAACTGGTAACTGGCGTCTCGCCAGAATGGTTATCTGCACCATAAATACCTGGCTCCTCCATTTCACTATGTGAAGCCTTAGAGATAATACAGTATATACTTTCCGTCTGCTTTAACCAAAGTGATAGGTGTTTTTGTATTTTGGTGAGACAATTTGGTATTTCTAGTTTCATTGATATTCATTGAAGGACGTGGTAGTTTTGATCTGTAGAATATTACATTCATAAAACATGATTTGGTGAGAAATTAATCAAGGAGTGCATTTTAATGTTTATGCTTTATACCGCCAGAAAACAGAGGCGACATCAAATGATGTAGCTTATCATTTTTCTAGTGTTCATTTTTTAAGTTATTGAAATACTACACTTTTGATTCTTGAGCATAGGGATACTGCATGCAGCAGAATATACATTTTCAATCGAATACAAAAGATAGCTGAAAGTTGTATTGTTGTTGACCCTTCAGGAGTGCGCCAAACTGAATATTATGTTTCTGTTTTGGAAGAATTCCGCTTATCCCATGGATGTGAAGTTGGTATGTGTGCAATGGCCCTCGCGAACGTAGTAGTAACCCTTCCGGGACGTGCTAGAGGACCGCTATCGTCTAGACAGGCCAGCGGGTGATGTTTCACAGTTGGGTAAGGCATCCAGGGACGTCGCATGATGTAGCCTTGCAAACCACAACATTCATGTCAGCCTAAGTTCACCCAAAGACTAATTTCCTAGAATGGCACAGTGCTCTTGGCAATCACAGTAAAAACATTCTCTGATTCAAATTTGTATGATTAGAATTCATTAGCTAGATTCTTTCTTTTTGTGCCCTGACCTACCTAACGTAATGTATACACAGTGATTTACCGCAGGGACCCTACTGATCCTCACTGCCAGGGAATGGTAATTGACTAGCTTGTCACCATGCGTACAACTCAGCTAGAGTGCTAATTGGCTCACCGTCCCATGGGGGGGGAGGCGGTACTAGGAAATATGTTAATAGGAAATAGGAAATAAGAAAAAAAAGAATTGTAGCGAGTCCCACTGTACTGTGTGACTTTTGTGCTCATTATAAGTCACTGAAATGTGTTGGCTTATTCTGAAATTATACCAGTAAGTGCACAGTAGTACAGGCAGTTTTGTGGTAAGGCACGTCAGAGAGCATAGCTTGGGATTGTACACTTGACTATCATCTGCTCCTTCCATGGCCAGGATCTTCTCCAGGGAGGTTAGTGTAGTGTATCATGGGTCGCTCGGTCCAAGCCCTTGTTGCGCGTTTAAAGTCAGCTTCTTAGTCTACATAGCTATCGGATATCTGTTTCAATAGTCGTTACAAAAATAATTGAACTAAACATTTATTCGACGCCATGGCAATAGTTCTATTGCCTACCTTGTTCTGATTTTTTAATGTAATCAGATTAGTTGTCTGTATAAAGCAAGCGACTTGTTCTTAAGGTACGGTTGAAGGGCAGGTGAGTATTTTGGGGATGTTTTGGAAAGAAAAACCCCTTCATAAGCTTTATAAACCTTCCTCAACCTTGATTTTTTTCAGGTACATTGTTACCCTATAGCAAGGTGGTAATTTATGCAAATTAGTATGACGTCATGATTACATCATCAAGATTTACAAGGCCACTTCCATTTTAAGTACATGATAGCAATACATCAATAATTATGCGTATCAACGAGTATATTTTGAAATGACGATTTTTGGCAGTTTTTTCAAGAAAAATTTTTAAAAAATTGCCAAAATTCGTCATTTCAAAATATACTCGTTGACACGCATAATTCTTGATGTATTACTATCATGTACATTCCTGCAAAGTTATATTGATAAACATCGAGGTACAAGCCAAGGAGAGCCTTTCCCAGAAAATGGGCTTGGCCTTGTAAATGTTGATGATCATGACGCCATACTAATTTTCATAAATTATCACCTTGCTATAAGGTACTACCTGAACAAAAAATAAGGTTGAGGAAGGTTTATAAAGTTTAAGAAAGGGTTTTTTCAATAACATCCCAAAAATCCTCAGCCACCATTCAGCCGTACCTTATTAACAAATAATCTCACACACACACACACACACACACACACACACACACACACACACACACACACACACACACACACACATATGACTGTCCTTTATGCTGACCACTATCCACACAAATACACCTGTTGTATCAAACCTTATTATTCTTTTATGTAAAATTTATATTCTCAAATATCGTGAAAAGACGTTGCATTTATCTGGCTTTATTCCTTATGTCTCTTATGTTCAACAATTAGAGTACATTATTGCCAACCGACTGGATAAGACTCAAAAACACCTGGGAAAGTTGGGAAGAATATATACTGTCCTTTCAATATAAATGATTCTTCTCATTTTGTTTTTGATTACCAAGCATGGGTTCTCATTAACTATTTGTGATTATATGTTATTGTTTCCCCGTTTTATGTATCTGTTTTGTGGTTTCTCATGTGTTTCACTTATTTTGCATATGTGCCATGTTCTTATTTCCTTTGTTATTTTGAAAACTAGAGTTCCACGACCTCATACCTTCGCCAAATAATTTTAACCTTTATGACTGACGTATTAGGAGTGTTTCTCATCAATCATAAATCATACCAGTTCATTGTCTTAAAATATAACATGTCCAAAGTATGAGCTGAACAAATTTATCATCAATTATGCAAATGAGGCCCTTATTAGCATAATTTGATTCAACGATGTTCACATTCACATAACGTCCCGATGCCACAAAAAAGGATTAAATGTATGAAATTGCCGTCTTTTGCCAGTGTGGAATAATAGAAGTTACTCATTAAGTATGCAAATAAGGCCCACATTTGCATATTTTCTATCTATCAACAGTCCTCTCTTCCTCAGTTACAATTTGAATTGTCATATCATGGAACAAAGCAGATTTTTAAAGTTGCCTCATTAATTATGCAAATTAGAATCTGATTTGCATAATTATCGTCCAATCATACTAAGCATCACAAAAGCTATCCACATACCAAAAATCATGACCATCCATCAAGGCCATCATGTTATAGTATTTCCTCATTAATTATGCAAATGAGGTCTTCATTTGCATAGTTCATATCAATTAATATTTTTCTCTTCCCCAGTTACATACAGTATGTCACATGTTTCAGAGTCCTATCATGGAATTTGGCGGATGTATAAACTTTCCTCATTAATTATGCAAAATAGATACTGATTTGCATAAAAAGTGTCTAATCATGTACATCATCACTCAAGCTATCTACCTACCAAAAATCATTACCATCCATCAAGCCCTTCTTGAGTTATTCCCTTTCAAAGTCAGACGCAAAACCTGCTCCTGCAGTTCCAAAAAAGCCGCTAGGGGGCCCAAACCCACACCACTTACTCTCTGTCCAAAGATCTATCTACCACTCAAAAATAAGTTCCATAGCATGTCCAGAACACGAGATATCAAAACAGGAAGTTCCGCTGCAGTACCGTAAGAAGCCGCTAGGGGGCCCAAAATCTCATCGTTTTTAGGTCTCATCAAAACCTACCAACATACCAAATATCAAGACAATCCATTAAGGCATTCTCGAGTTATCCTGTGCCACTACAAACAGACAAACAAACAGACAGACAAACGCTACCCTCTGCATAACCTTCTCGGCGAAGGTAATAAATAGAATGAGAAAAAATACGTCTGTACTTAAAGATCCACACAACACATGATAATAGACGCACAAACAAATACTTCCTTGGTACTCACTATTGAACACAAAATCAGCAGTCCTTGGCATTGAATTACACGACGAAACACAACCATACTGTACCGTCACACACCATGCCTGTCACGTTCTATGCTTCCCCAGGCACAGAACGTGACACAGCCCGACCGTCACAGACTGTGCCCGGAAGTGCTGTCAATCACTGTGACTGACGGGTCAGTGATGCCCGCGTTTCCATATAAGGCAGCGTGTTTTTGTTTACCGCAGTACCCCCACCCCCCCGTCATCTTTGTATTTTGGGGCGCTGAGGTAAGGAGGAACAGCGTAATTCTCGCTCTGTAAAATAATTGAATAACTTAGACCTAGAATTGAAGTGGCACAAAAAGACAGTGTCTATAACAGATGCTAAAAAAAGAAAAAACAATTTGTAAGACTAAAAATATTCTATCCAGGGAAACCAGATCTAGACTAGGATCGGGCCACTTGCCGATTACTTCGACGTCCCGAGGCAGTCAGCTCGCCCGATCTAAATCAATGCTACGGGAAGTTGTAGCCCCGGGCACTGTCCAGGCACGGTTCGTGACAGTGCCGGAGTGTCACAAACTGTGCTTTTGCCCCAGGCACGTTTTGTGACACTCAGGCACTGTCACAATCCGTGCCTGGGCACAGTTTGTGACAGTGCCCGAGTGTCACAAACCGTGCCTGGGGCAAAAGCACGGTTTGTGACACTCCGGCACTGTCACGAACCGTGCCTCAGGACACAGTCGTGAATGGCAGGGTTCGGGACGGATTTCTGTTGTAGAAATTCGTGATGAGACGTCCGTCTGTTTGTGCCACATCAACTCTAAGTCCAAATCATCCAAGACAAGCGCGAAATGTATTTCAATGAGCGAGAATTACGCTGACTCTTTCTCATCCCAGCGCCCCGAAAAAAACAAAGATGGCGGGCTGCAGGGAAAAAACGCGTTGGGCAGACTCCTCCCCCTCAAAACACTAAGCTCCGCCCAAAAGCACAGTATGGGATAAGACCCCCTGTGTGTCACGAACTGTGCTCGGTTGGGCACCATTCCTGACGGTGTCCGAGTGTCACAAACCGTGCTTTTGTCCCAGGCACGGTTTGTGACACGCGGGCACTGTCACAAACCGTGCCTAGGCACCAAACGTGACAAAGCACCAAACGTGACGCAACACATACTGCATGACGGATTTCATTATCCGGTTGAACATTGCAGTACTAGGACAAAACGCTTGGCGGAGCTTTCGATATTTTAGCAAATCAGGTGCTTTAGCAGAAGATATATTTTACTCGTGATAAACTTTGCTGATTGCTTGTGAGTTTCTTCATTTGATTTGATTTATTCGGCTAAATACAAAACTACTAAACTAGCAGGGGGTTAATGTAAAGTGACAAAGTCTGGGCGACAAGGAACGTTATAAACTTCTAACTGAAAGCTATCTGCCACGGGAACTATTGACGTTTTATACAATATCGAGACAGGTTGTAGATGCTGTAATGAAAGGGGATTCTTTACAATGGAAGAAGTAGGGTACGTAAAGACGAAAATCCCAAGACATGTTAAAATGTATTGACGGCGAAATGCTAAGATGTATTCCCAACAAAGGGCATGACATAAATTCTACCTGCAAATTACTAGTAAATTTTTAAAGTACACAATGCGTATGCCTAGACATGAGACAGCTCAAAACAGGTCCATATAGCATTTAGACTAACCAGTAGTAACACAAGGTCGCACCAACAAATCAAACAACAGGGTATAACCAAGCAACAGTTTATTACCATATCATGTGATGTATAAACTCCATACTTAGTGTACCTAAACTATGACATATCGTCACACCAACCGATGGAATTAACAATATTGTAACTTTAAAACAAATTCTGACCTATAGCGGCTGATAGTTATAAGTTTATACTTTTAATTTTGCTGCATTTTCTGTATCAATATGTAAATCACCCATCGTGTTTGTGTTAAACTTGCCATAAATCTTACTTTGCACAGTATTCGGTTGTGTTTTTGGACTGACACGGTCAACTTATGATATATTCAAAACGAAGCTGCTTTTCTTAACAATAAGGCTTTGAAATCAGATTGTTATTTTTGAGCCCCCTCTACTCCCAATGAATGAACACCTTACAACAAACAATAAAGAAGACCATCTCAATAAAGTTAAGAATTAAAGTATAAACCCGAGTAACAATAGACAACTTACATTCTAATTTTAATTATGTTTGTTTTACAACGTGAACCCTAAACATTCGAACCAAAGGCATCCACATTAACAGTGGATTCAAACATATTCCAATACAATATACGCATTTTAAATACCCAAGCATTTAAGCCACCTTGGTAAGGTTTTGATTGGTCAATTTTATTTATCGTCTCTGGATTTAATTATCTTTTTAGAGATGACTATGCCCCTAGCTTTAGAACTGAAGGGTAGGTTAAAGACCAAGGTAAGCAGAAGAATTTGACGGTGTTTTTTTTTTTTCAAATAAGATAATGCCATGGTGTCTTATCAAGTTCTACGTCTTAGTCGGAATGGAGTAGAATCTTCGACCAAACAACACTCTCTTTGTACTGCTCCGCCTCTTCCAACCCCTCAATTCCTGCCAAGAATGCCCTGATCTCATCTTCGAAACCGAGGGTCAGGACAGAAAACACAATCTGCCCTTCGGCCACTACGCATGCGCTTTGCATCTGCTTAAGGATGTGACTTTTCATGAGCTCGATATTTTTAGTGTTTACCTCAATGGTGTAGAGGGCTGCTCTATCAGTTTCAACGTCACTACCGAAGCTTATACTTTGGATAGGCTTGTTATTATCGACAAACACACAGCTGTCTTCGTCTACCTCATACAGGTTATCTTTGCACAGAGTATAAGTGTCTCCGTCTGCAAAGAAAAAGCCGTTGGTCAGGATGTTCTCACCGACACCGGGGCGGAGCATCAGCCGCTTATGCCGTTGCTTGAAGTCAACCACGGAGGAGAGCGGGAGTTCTTCCATTGCCGGAACCGACTTGAGTGTTTCTCGTAGCGTCTCGACGTCACCCTCGAAAGCAATGTATTCCTGAAACGCACAATATGGGTTCTATAGTTTCGTAACACTAGGTAAAGAATCATAAAGCCCACGCAGTGGTTTATCAAAAGCACATTTTACTTGCTTCCTACGTACCCGAGTGTGTTATAGGTATCGATTAGAGGCCGCACGCCCTAAAGAATAGCGAATATCTCTTCCAGAGCATATATCTAAAGCATGATTATATCATATATAGGAAGGAAGCTTATGCCTTTTCCAAAAGAACGCGCGATTCTTTTTAAGGTACATGCAATTCTTTAATTAAAAACAGTCAAATAGACCTCTATCGTCTAGATCTTGTTCTATTGCAGGAAACATTATGATGTTTTTTAAACAAAGATTCGTAGATGGAATATTTACAATTGCATTCAAATAACAATTTAAAAAACGTATATTTGTACTAATGTAGTTGGTTCATTACTTTACTATTTGGTGTCGAAATACCAATGCTAGTCTTATCAATAGTTGGAAAGGAGAAGGAAAACTCACCACTTTGCAAATCTCCTTCACATCCGTTCCCTCCGGAAACTTGTTGACTGAGGTGCGGATGTATTTTATGTCCTCTTCTTTTTTTGCAAAGTCGATGAGGTGCTCGTACATCATCTCGTAAATACCAGCATCCCGCCAGGTCCGGGCCACGCGCATGTCCACGATGATTCCGCCTTGTCCTCCTTTGTCGATATCTTCCATCATCCCAAATCCGATCTTAAGGAAAACGGGAAAAAAATCAAATTTCATTAATTTATTGATGCTCATCGCTACGTGTGGGTTATTTGCTGCAAATACATATTGAATAACTCTTTGCTCTTGTACCTTGAGATACTGATATATACCCGTACTGCTAATGCATGTTTTATGCACCCTCCTGTAAGCAGAGCCCCTATCGCTCGATTCGTTACCTCGCTCGCGTAGGGGCCCTGCTCTTTAGCCCCGGTAGACACGGTTCTGGCGACGTTACTGACAGTTTGGTCAGCTATTACTCCGTAACCGTGAATGAGAAAATAAATCGGTATCATTCCTCCAATACCTACCGGATGCCCTATCAGTTGGATGTAAAGTTTGAAAATTCCTTAAAAGAGATTGATTCCGAGACCTGTGTCATTGATTTATAATGCATACGTTTGAGTTGGGGGCGAAACTTTTGCCAGCTACAACTCTGTAACCGTGAATGAGAAAATAAAGCGGTTTAATTCCTTCAATATCTGCCAAGTGCCCTATCGTTTGAATATAAAGTTTGGAAATTCCGGTAAAGAGATTGATTTTTAGACCTGTGTCATTGGTCTATAATGCTTTAAGTATGGGGTAGGGGGCAAAACTTTGTTCAGCTATTACTCCGTAACAGTGAATAAGAAAATAAAGCGGTTTCATTCCTCAAATACCTACCAGGTTCCCTATTGTTTGAATGTAAAGTTTGAAAATTCCGGTAAAGAAATCGATTTTGAGACCTGTGCCATCGGTCTATAGTGCTTTAAGTATGGGGTGGGGGGCGAAACTTTGGTAAGCTATTACTCCGTAACCATGAATGAGAAAATAAAGCGCTTTAGTCCTCCAATACCTACCAAGTGCCCTATCGTTTGAATGTAAAGTTTGAAAAAAATTCCGGTAAAGAGATTGATTTTGAGACCTGTGTCATTGGTCTTTAATGCATACGTATGGGGTGGGGGGCGAAACTTTGGCCAGCTACAACCCCGTAACCATGAATGAGAAATTAAAGCGGTTTCATTCCTCCAATACCTACCAAGTGCCCTATCGTTTGATTGTAGAGTTTGAAAACTCCGGTAAAGGGATGGATTTTGAGACCTGTGCAATTGGTCTATAATGCTTACGTATGGGGTGGGGGGCGAAACTTCGGTCAGCTATAACTTTCAAGTACCACCCACCACCCCTAGGCAATTGCGACTTCGTATTGCGACTTTTTTCCAACTTGTAAGAGCTCGAGCCATCGACCAACAAGGACATTGTACAAGCCTTGGTACCAAGATGTGTTTGAGCGTCCCTTGCGGTGATCGTTGTGTGTTGTCCGGAAGAATTTGTAAATTTTGTGCCATGATAGTTTGGAAATATCAAACATGGCAATACATCATAAGTACATTCAAAAGTACCACCCCAAACGCAAGGTCTGACGGGATAGCTTGCGTCTAACACCGACGCCATGTTTTCTTTTGTTTGAAATCATGGCCAATTATAAGATTAAAGATTTAAAGATGTGAAATGTTCGCTAAATGTGTTGACACTTTTCGCTGAAAATAGTGAACAATAACTTAACATGTTTATTTTTATAGTTCTACATGTTTGCCCCTTAAATCGTATTTGCACCCAGTTTTAAAATATTACGAGCGGACTGGCGATAACATTTTCATTTAGCTTGCGACTACCGGCTTAATTATGTGTACAATTTTGTGGGCAACGCAGGTGAACGGTCAACTTGTATTGCTCGGTTATTGCTCTACCACGTAAATAAATATGGTAGAAGCTATTCCGTAGCATCTGTAAATTCGTCACAGTCAAAGTTCACAGTAAAAGTTTCTATGCACCAGCTCCGATTTCCTGATTAACAAGATGTCCGTGGCACGCTATTTCAGAATTTTATACGGAAATACCTAAAACGTCTCGGAATGGCCGTGAAGTTCATCACTGAATCGATGAATTTCACGGCGAATCGCCGCTATTAGTGACGGCATCGCCGTTGAGTTCATCACTATATTGTCTCGGAATGGCCGTGGAGTTCATAACTAAATCGATAAATCCCACGGCGAATCGCCGCAATTAGTGTCGGCATCGCCGTTGAGTTCATCACTATATCGTCTCGGAATGGCCGTGAAGTTTATTACAAAATCGATGAACTCCACGGCGAATCGCCGCTATTAGTGACGGCATCGCCGTTGAGTTCATCACTATATCGTCTCGGAATGGCCAAGGAGTTCATCACTTAATCGATTAATTCCACGGCGAATCGCCGCTAGTAGACCCCCATTGCACTTGGGCAGCGCTCTCACTGCGCTCTCACGGCGACCTAAAATGGTCCAGAGCGCCGTGAGAGCGCCGAACTCCTGGAAAACGTGCATAAGTGGAATCTCTACTGGCGACCCTTGCGCGCTCTCAGCGCGACCAAAATGTCAAATGTCAGCAACTTTTTAAAGATTTCACAGATCACTCAACGAATTCGAGATAAAGAACGAATTTTTGTTACGTTTTGTGTGCTTTGGTGTCTTCTCAGTCATACCTTTACCTCTTGCATCATGGCTGCACGGTCGCTCAGTGTGTGTCTTAATTAAGTAATATATGTATGTTCAACTGTTTTTTTCTGTGTTGTCTGTCAAGTAAACTGTTTGCAATAAATATATTTTATCATTCTAAGTTATGATAGAAACGAAAATCACAGAATTTTGAAACACATTTTGACCCACCGACAATAAAACTTGGAGGGAATTTAATTTGAATGGAAGCAAGTACTTGTAGTTATCTGTCAATTTGCATTACCCACGAGCAAAACTATGATTTGACCACAAAATTCCCAGAAATTCAAGATACACCACTTCAAGAATGAAATTTGTTTGAACTACAGTTAAGAAGTTATTAAGACCATTGAATCTTCATAGAGCGCTCGCTGCGATCCTTCAGCGCTCGCTGCGGCCCATTGATCCCACCTTGGGCGCTCTCACGGCGCTCACCGCGCTCGCTCCGCGCTCTCTCGGCGCTCGTTTTTTGATCGCCATCCTCGGCGCTCTCACGGCGAAGGTTTTGAGCATGTTCAAAATGAATTGCACGGCCGTGGAGTTCATCAATTCACGGTCGTCGGATATACCTGCGCAGATTACTAGTAAGTTTTTAAAGTATATAATGCGCATGCCTAGACATGAGACAGCTTAAAACAGATTCATATGGTGTTTAGACTAGCCAGTGGTAACACAAGGTCGCACCAAAAATCAAGCAACAGGGTATAACCAAAGAACAGTTTATTATCATATCATGTGATGTATAGACTCCATACTTAGTGTACCTAAACTATGACATATCGTCGCACCAACCGATGCAACTAACAACAGTGTAACTTTAAAGCAAATTGTGACTTATAGCGGCTGATAGTTATAAGTTTAAACTTCCATTTTGCTGCATTTTCTGTATCAATATGTAAATCACCCAGCGTGTTCATGTTCAACTTGCCATAAATTGTATTTTGCACAGTCTTCGGTTGTGTTTTTGGACTGATACGGTCAACTTATGATATATCCAAAAAGAAGCTGCTTTTGATAACAATAAGAGTTAGAAACCAGATTGTTATTTTTTAGGCCCCCTCTACTCACAATAAATAAACACCTTACAACAATGAAGAAGACCATCTCAATACAGTTAAGAATTAAAGTAGAAAACCGAGTAACAATAGACAACTTACAAATCGATTATGTTTGCTATGTAATATGAACCCTAAACATTCGAACACAAGACATCCACATTAACAGTGAATTCAAACATACTCCAATGCAACATACGTACTTCAAGGTGCATGCGCATTTTAAATACCCAAGCATTTAAGCCACCTTGGTAAGGTTTCGATCGGTCAATTTCTTTATTTTCAACTAAATAATGCCATGGTGTCTTATCAAGTTCTACGTCTTAGTCGGAATTAAGTGGAATCTTCGACCAAACAACACTCTCTTTGTACTGCTCCGCCTCTTCCAACCCCTCAATTCCTGCCAAGAATGCCCTGATCTCATCTTCGAAACCGAGGGTCAGGACAGAAAACACAATCTGCCCTTCGGCCACTACGCATGCACTTTGCATCTGCTTAAGGATGTGACTTTTCATGAGCTCGATATTTTTAGTGTTTACCTCAATGGTGTAGAGGGCTGCTCTATCAGTTTCAACGTCACTACCGAAGCTTATACTTTGGATAGGCTTGTTATTGTCGACAAACACACAGCTGTCTTCGTCTACCTCATACAGGTTATCTTTGCACAGAGTATAAGTGTCTCCGTCTGCAAAGAAAAAGCCGTTGGTCAGGATGTTCTCACCGACACCGGGGCGGAGCATCAGCCGCATATGCCGTTGCTTGTAGTCAACGACGGAGGAGAGCGGGAGTTCTTCCATTGCAGGAACCGACTTGAGTGTTTCTCGTAGCGTCTCGACGTCACCCTCGAAAGCAATGTATTCCTGAAGCATACAATATGGGTTCTATAGTTTCGTAACACTAGGTAAAGAATCATAAAGCCCACGCAGTGGTTTATCAAAAGCACATTTTACTTGCTTCCTACGTACCCGAGTGTGTTATAGGTATCGAGTGTGTTATAGGTACCAATGCTAGTCTTATCAATAGTTGGAAAGGAGAAGGAAAACTCACCACTTTGCAAATCTCCTTCACATCCGTTCCCTCAGGAAACTTGTTGACTGAGGTGCGGATGTATTTTATGTCCTCTTCTTTTTTTGCAAAGTCGATGAGGTGCTCGTACATCATCTCGTAAATACCAGCATCCCGCCAGGTCCGGGCCACGCGCATGTCAACGATGATTCCGCCTTGTCCTCCTTTGTCGATATCTTCCATCATCCCAAATCCGATCTTAAGGAAAACGGAAAAAAAAATCAAATTTCATTAATTTATTGATGCTCATCGCTACGTGTGGGTTATTTGCTGCAAATACATATTAAATAACTCTTAGCTCTTGTACCTTGAGATACTGATATATACCCGTACTGCTAATGCATGTTTTATGCACCCTCCTGAAAGCAGAGCCCCTATCGCTCGATTCGTTACCTCGCTCGCGTAGGGGCCCTGCTCTTTAGCCCCGGTAGACACGGTTCTGGCGATGTTACTGACAGTTTGGTCAGCTATTACTCCGTAACCGTGAATGAGAAAATAAATCGGTATCATTCCTCCAATACCTACCGGATGCCCTATCGTTTGGATGTAAAGTTTGAAAATTCCTTAAAAGAGATTGATTTTGAGACCTGTGTCATTGGTTTATAATGCATACGTTTGAGTTGGGGGCGAAACTTTGGCCAGCTACAACTCAACGTAACCGTGAATGAGAAAATTAAGCGGTTTAATTCCTTCAATACCTGCCAAGTGCCCTATCGTTTGAATGTACAGTTTGAAAATTCCGGTAAAGCCAGATTGATTTTTAGACCAGTGTCATTGGTCTATAATGCTTTAAGTATGGGGGAGGGGGCAAAACTTTGGTCAGCTATTACTCCGTAACAGTGAATAAGAAAATAAAGCGGTTTCATTCCTCAAAATAGGTTCCCAATTGTTTGAATGTAAAGTTTGAAAATTCCGGTAAAGAAATCGACTTTGAGACCTGTGCCATCGGTCTATAATGCTTTAAGTATGGGGTGGGGAGCGAAACTTTGGTAAGCTATTACTCCGTAACCATGAATGAGAAAATAAAGCGCTTTAGTCCTCCAATACCTACCAAGTGC
This sequence comes from Branchiostoma lanceolatum, assembly GCF_035083965.1. NCBI lineage: Eukaryota > Metazoa > Chordata > Leptocardii > Amphioxiformes > Branchiostomatidae > Branchiostoma > Branchiostoma lanceolatum. The sequence goes on from NC_089736.1 coordinate 16,780,096, forward strand.
CCTATCGTTTGAATCTAAAGTTTGAAAAAAATTCCGGTAAAGAGATTGATTTTGAGACCTGTGTCATTGGTCTTTAATGCTTTAAGTATGTGGTGGGGGGGCGAAACTTTGGCCAGCTACAACCCCGTAAGCATGAATGAGAAATTAAAGCGGTTTCATTCCTCCAATACCTACCAAGTGCCCTATCGTTTGATTGTAGAGTTTGAAAACTCCGGTAAAGGGATGGATTTTGAGACCTGTGCAATGCTTACGTATGGGGTGGGGGGCGAAACTTCGGTCAGCTATAACTTTCAAGTACCACCCACCATCCCTAGGCAATTGCGACTTCGTATTGCGACTTTTTTCCAACTTGTAAGAGCTCGAGCCATCGACCAACAAGGACATTGTTCAAGCCTTGGTACCAAGATGTGTTTGAGCGTCCCTTGCGGTGATCGCTGTGTGTTGTCCGGAAGAATTTGTCAATTTTGTGCCATGATAGTTTGGAAATATCAAACATGGCAATACACCATAAGTACATTCGAAAGTACCACCCCAAACGCAAGGTCTGACGGGATAGCTTGCATCTAACACCGACGCCATGTTTTCTTTTGTTTGAAATCATGGCCAATTATAAGGTTGCAGACCACAGTATTTCTCCTATAGGGATTTATATAGTTAAGGATCCCAAGGTGAGATGCTTCGACGCTTGAAAATTTATAGAAAGGTGCAGAATTAGGGTACCAGATTTTTATATGCTTGACTTCAAGGTTCAATCTACAAAATATCTGCAAAATGAGGTTGAATTTGCCGGCTCGTTCTCTTTTAAAAGCCACTTTGATATGCCCCCCGGCGGAGGTCACCGTACTGCAGGCGACTTACAGTAGTCGGGCGGTAACAATATCCAGGCGCGAATCCAACCCGACCGAACAAACATCGTAATCAAACTCGTACTGTCTCAAAACTGACGTATTCCTCTACCATTCACCACAGTTTCAGCCTCGCTAACGTGCACAGAAGAAAAACTATGGCCTTTTCAAGTAATGTGACGCACTACTTCATACCCGAACTACTATTGTCCACGGGGGTCGCCCATTAATACTGTGTTCTGCGACCATAAGATTAAAGACTTAAAGATGCGAAATGTTCGCTAAATGTGTTGACACTTTTCGCTGAAAATAGTGAACAATAACTTAACATGTTTATTTTTATAGTTCTACATGTTTGCCCATTAAATCGTATTTGCACCAGTTTTAAAATATTCCGAGCGGACTGGCGATAACATTTTCATTTAGCTTGCGACTACCGGCTTAATTATGTTTACAATTTTGTGGGCAACGCAGGTGAACGGTCAACTTGTATTGCTCGGTTATTGCTCTACCACATGAATAAATATGATAAAAGCTATTCCGTAGCATCTGTAAATTCGTCACAATTAAGTTCACAGTAAAAGTTTTTGTGCACCAGCTCCGATTTTCTGATTAACAAGTTGTCCGTGGCACGCTATTTCAAAATTTTATACGGAAATAACTAAATCGTCTCGGAATGGCCGTGAAGTTCATCACTGAATCGATGAATTTCACGGCAAATCGCCGCTTTTAGTGACGGCATCGCCGTTGAGTTCATCACTATATCGTCTCGGAATGACCAAGGAGTTCATCACTTAATCGATGAATTCCACGGCGAATCGCCGCTATTAGACCCCCATTCCACTTGGGCGGCGCTCTCACCGCGCTCTCACGGCGACCTAAAATGGGCCAGAGCGCCGTGAGAGCGCCGAACTCCTGGAAAACGTGCACAAGTGGAATCTCTACGGCGACCCTTGCGCGCTCTCAGCGCGACAAAAATGTCAAATGTCAGCAACTTTTTAAAGATTTCACAGATCACTCAACGAATTCCAGAGATAAAGAACGAATTTTTGTTACGTTTTGTGTGCTTTGGTGTCTTCTCAGTCATACCTTTACCTCTTGCATCATATTTGAATGATAAAATCAAGGGGAAAACAGATTCAATTTTAGTCGCTGCACGGTCGCTCAGTGTGTGTCTTAAGTAATATATGTATGTTCAACCTGTTTTTCTGTGTTGTCTGTCAAGTAAACTGTTTGCAATAAATATATTTTATCATTCTAAGTTATGATAGAAACGTAAATCACAGAATTTTGAAACACATTTTGACCCACTGACAATAAAACTTGGAGGGAATTTAATTTGAATGGAAGCAAGTACTTGTAGTTATCTGTCAATTTGCATTACCAACGAGCAAAACTATGATTTGACCACAAAATTCCCAGAAATTCAAGATACACCACTTCATGAATGAAATTTGTTTGAACTACAGTTAAGAAGTTATTAAGACCATTGGATCTTCTTAGAGCGCTCGCTGCGATCCTTGAGCGCTCGCTGCGGCCCTTCGATCCCACCTTGGGCGCTCTCACAGCGCTCTCACGGCGCTCACCGCGCTCGCTCCGCGCTCTCTCGGTGCTCGTTTTTTTGATCGCCATCCTCGGCGCTCTCACGGCGAAGGTTTTGAGCATGTTCAAAACCATCGCAGAGGTGACTGCGTGCATGGCGCTCTCGCCGCGCTGTCGGCGCTCTCAATGGCGCTCTCGCCGCGCTGTCGGCGCTCTCACGGCGATCTGGCCAAAATGAGGTCGCCGTGAGAGCGCGGTGAGAGCGCCGTCCAAGTGGAATGGGGGTATAGTGACGGCATCGCCGTTGAGTTCATCACTATATCGTCTCGGAATGGCCAATGAGTTCATCACCAAATCGATGAATTCCACGGCGAATTGCCGCTATTAGTGTTGGCATTGCCGTTGAGTTCATCACTTTATCATCTCAGAATGGCCGTGGAGTTCATCCCCAACTCGATGAATTACGCGGCCGTGGAGTTCATCAATTCACGGTCGTCGGATATACCTGCGCAGATTACTAGTAAGTTTTTAAAGTATATAATGCGCATGCCTAGACATGAGACAGCTTAATACAGATTCATATGGTGTTTAGACTAGCCAGTGGTAACACAAGGTCGCGCCAAAAATCAAGCAACAGGGTATAACCAAACAACAGTTTATTACCATATCATGTGATGTATAGACTCCATACTTAGTGTACCTAAACTATGACATATCGTCGCACCAACCGATGCATTTAACAACATTGTAACTTTAAAGCAAATTGTGACTTATAGCGGCTGATAGTTATAAGTTTAAACTTCCATTTTGCTGCATTTTCTGTATCAATTTGTAAATCACCCAGCGTGTTTGTGTTAAACTAGCCATAAATCGTATTTTGCACAGTCTTCGGTTGTGTTTTTGGACTGACACGGTCAACTTATGATATATCCAAAAAGAAGCTGCTTTTGATAACAATAAGAGTTAGAAACCAGATTGTTATTTTTTAGGCCCCCTCTACTCACAATGAATAAACACCTTACAACAATGAAGAAAACCATCTCAATATAGTTAAGAATTAAAGTAGAAACCCGAGTAACAATAGACAACTTACAAATCGATTATGTTTGTTATGTAATATGAACCCTAAACATTCGAACCAAAGACATTCACATTAACAGTGAATTCAAACATATTCCAATGCAACATACGTACTTCAAGGTGCATGCGCATTTTAAATACCCAAGCATTTAAGCCACCTTGGTAAGGTTTCGATCGGTCAATTTCTTTATTTTCAACTAGGATAATGCCATGGTGTCTTATCAAGTTCTACGTCTTAGTCGGAATTGAGTAGAATCTTCGACCAAACAACACTCTCTTTGTACTGCTCCGCCTCTTCCAACCCCTCAATTCCTTTCAAGAATGCCCTGATCTCATCTTCGAAACCGAGGGTCAAGACAGAAAACACAATCTGCCCTTCGGCCACTACGCATGCACTTTGCATCTGCTTAAGGATGTGACTTTTCATGAGCTCGATATTTTTAGTGTTTACCTCAATGGTGTAGAGGGCTGCTCTATCAGTTTCAACGTCACTACCGAAGCTTATACTTTGGATAGGCTTGTTATTGTCGACAAACACACAGCTGTCTTCGTCTACCTCATACAGGTTATCTTTGCACAGAGTATAAGTGTCTCCGTCTGCAAAGAAAAAGCCGTTGGTCAGGATGTTCTCACCGACACCCGGGCGGAGCATCAGCCGCATATGCCGTTGCTTGTAGTCAACGACGGAGGAGAGCGGGAGTTCTTCCATTGTCGGAACCGACTTGAGTGTTTCTCGTAGCGTCTCGACGTCACCCTCGAAAGCAATGTATTCCTGAAACGCACAATATGGGTTCTATAGTTTCGTAACACTAGGTAAAGAATCATAAAGCCCACGCAGTGGTTTATCAAAAGCACATTTTACTTGCTTCCTACGTACCCGAGTGTGTTATAGGTATCGATTAGAGGCCGCACGCCCTAAAGAATAGCGAATATCTCTTCCAGAGCATATATCTAAAGCATGATTATATCATATATAGGAAGGAAGCTTATGCCTTTTCCAAAAGAACGCGCGATTCGTTTTAAGGTACATGCAATTCTTTAATTAAAAACAGTCAAATAAACCTCTATCGTCTAGATCTTGTTCTATTGCAGGAAACATGATGTTTTTAAACAAAGATTCTTAGATGGAATATTTACAATTGCATTCACACAACAATTTAAAAAACATATACTTTATACTAATATAGTTGGTTTATTACTTAACTATTTGGTGTTGTAATAGCAATGCTAGTCTTATCAATAGTTGGAGAGGACAAGGAAAACTCACCACTTTGCAAATCTCCTTCACATCCGTTCCCTCCGGAAACTTGTTGACTGAGGTGCGGATGTATTTTATGTCCTCTTCTTTTTTTGCAAAGTCGATGAGGTGCTCGTACATCATCTCGTAAACACCAGCATCCCGCCAGGTCCGGGCCACGCGCATGTCCACGATGATTCCGCCTTGTCCTCCTTTGTCGATATCTTCCATCATCCCAAATCCGATCTTAAGGAAAACGGGAAAAAAATCAAATTTCATTAATCTATTGATGCTCATCGCTACGTGTGGGTTATTCGCTGCAAATACATATTAAATGACTCTTTGCTCTTGTACCTTGAGATACTGATATATACCCGTACTGCTAATGCATGTTTAAAGCACCCTCCTGAAAGCAGAGCCCCTATCGCTCGATTCGTTACCTCGCTCGCGTAGGGGCCCTGCTCTTTAGTCCCGGTAGACACGGTTCTGGCGACGTTACTGACAGTTGCTCCTGAATAATCAATGAGCTATCCTGATTTGGCACAATTTGGCGGTTAATTTGTTCTGAACCTTAAGTTACGATGTGAGACGTAACCTGATTTGTTAATATCTTCCCAGCGTCCTTTGCGCTTTTACTCTAGATGAGGTTCAGCAAACCCTCTGATTTGCTGAAGCTGTTTTAGTGGCGACGGCGCCAGAATCGTGTCTAGCGAGGCTAAAGAGCAGGGCCCCTACGCGAGTCTGCTAACTAATCGAGCGATAGGGGCTCTGCTTTCAGGAGGGTGGTTTGATAGAAAAAACTGTCACTCATTACAGTAAGGTCGTGTTGATTTGATTATATGGATGACGTCCGCGCGCGCATCGATTTTCGTCCATTTCCAAAGGAAAAAAAGGCTTCTACCATACTGTTCATCGTGGGAAGCAGTAACTTTTATAATAAAGGCAATTTTTTTTTTTTTTTTTTTTTGCCCGCTCGCAACATTTCGGGGGTTCCCGGAGGTTGTCATCAATATAATCAAATCAACACTGCCTAAGTAATATGGAAATATAATGCGTATTTACCACTTCAGTTTCGGTTTCAGCGAGAAACAGGTATGTTTCATCGTCATCGAAGTCATCTTCATCTTCCAGGTCGTCTTTCAGGTCGTCGAATTCCTTGTTCTTAAGGTCCTCCTCGGCAACATCGATCTGCAAAATCTTCTCCAAGTCTTCAAATAGAGCAGGACGGATTGTCACACCTTCGACGGATGCCATGTTATGATGATTGCTGTACATGTAAAAGATATTGATCAAATTCTTAATTATCATTAATATCTTACACAACTCTACAACAAACACACTGACAGGAATAGTAAAAGCTATGGGATAACCGGGTGCATTTAGAGTAAACAGTTATGATAGCTTAACTGTTTAATGTATTTGTTAAACAGGAGTTATATTATAATTAGATGCTTAAAGAAGCCACCGCCTTATTACGAACTACAGATAACAACACGGGAATGAAAAGAAGGATTAAAAGATGAATAGGATTGTTCCTCTCTGCATTGTTATCACGTTAATCATTTATTAATTTTTTTCTGATGTTTCCTCTTTTGTCAACCGGTACTTCGGCTGCAATTCCCGTAGAATGGTTTTAGCTTTGTAATTTGTACTAGGACATTTAGCGATGAATTGGCCTGACATCTCGCATAAAGGTACAGATAAAACTACCATCATATTTTCTGTGTCCCGTTTTTTCATGCTGATTTTATTTTATTCTGCCTATAGGCTATACCCGAACTGCGGAACACTGCCATCTGCACAGTTAATTAATTGGTTGATTGACAGGCCATTCAGATCGTAGGCTTTCTTACTCCACCAACCAGGGCTTAGTACTACTGCTGATTTAACAAATTGCCAAATAAGAGTAATGTTTGGATCCTGTGATTTCTATACATAATTTTTTAAAAATTTCTTGCCTTTACATGGACGCTATATTGCATGGGTTAATTTTTTCTGTTCAATTGGAGAAGTCACCGTGTCGCAGCATTCCAACCGCAGATCTCAAGTGCACCTGAGGCTCAATCTAGATTAAAGAAATTTACTATCACGATGTACAATCAGCTTATCTGACCAAAGTGAACTGCACGCAAAAAAGACAAGTACAAATAGACTGACAAAGAAATCTATTGGTACTACGTTTGTTGTAATTTTGCAATTCATGAAATATCTACGCGGTTATACTGAGCGAACACTAAAGATATGAAAAAGGACGTACATCTTATGTGAGTCCATTTTTTTGCTAAATGACATACAGTTGCTACGGAGCATGCAACGGGGTTAAACCTTAGTCATGTGTAGTGTCAGACTTTTGCATGTTGGACCAGTCCATTTATGAATAGGGAGGAGAAGGGTACGAGGATGATATTTAAGTCGTGCCTATCTACATGAAGTTGAGTTCCAGTTTTGATATATGTTATATAATGATACATGTATTATAATTTTCTATTTTCGTGCCATGCATTTTAGTCGGGGGTTTAAAAAAAGATCGTAGGAATTTATTTGTTAGAATACAAAAAAAACTTCTGTGCCTATGGGTATATACTTACTAAGACACCGTGGAACTATAGATGCCATGACAATGGATAAATAACACAGCACACTGTAAACTCTGTATATTATAGTTATGCTCAGAAGGTAATGACTGAGCAAGCAGCCATAACCGGCATTTCTCTGATTGTCTGCGCACATATTTTGAATAGTGGCCAAACCAGTTTACGAATTAAACAAAATCTACATACACAATGTAGTCTGTCATCTTTGATCTCATCTTACATCAGCGTTATGAGGTCATGTTCGCGCATATATGTTTGATATCTTGTATAGCGTCTCCTCAAGGTTGAATCGGATAAGATGTCGTATGCAATAGACGAGATTCTAATGCTGCGTCGAAAAAAATGTTTCCAACGTACTGTGATGAATATTATCGCAACTGCAAGACAACGTCTTCCACACTTACCTCATAATCCATTGTAACTGTGCCAGGCAAATTAATCGTCAAATTCACGTGTCTAATTAAACGTTGTTGTTAACTTTGTGACTTTTTTTGACGCACACAAACATTGCACGGTCTAGGTACATGTTATATACACGATGACATTACAACATAAATTCGCCAAGACCCGCTACTGTTGATTATATGAAGCTGATATTGCACATGAATGGTAATTATACATCTCAAGGTAACTGATCTTTCAAAATCCCATAAAACTCAATGCAACTCCTGTTAGTTTATGAGTTATTCGTATATGAGGACTATCTAATGATCACGCGGCGCGTCTTGGTCAGAATTTATACCGTCCTCAAGTCATGAAAGCCGTAAAAGTTGAGGATTTAGACATGAAAATAGGTAGGTGTTATCTATGGAGGTGTTTTTTACACATATGCAAAGTCCGTTTTCACTCCATCGTAATCTCTATTTTCACTGCTACCTTGTCCCTCCAACGACCCGGAGGTCAATGGACTAGGCAGATAGGTAATGTCCGTTTTATATATACACTTAGAATGTGCCAGTGCTGATTTTCTACTTACAGACAACAATAGTCAACGCTTGCTTTTATAGCGACATACAGTGTGTCACGTAAAAAATGGTTGCTTTGTTACAACACGATCACGGAACACGATTTTTTAAATGCACCCGACTCGCGCAAGATAATCCGACAATTCTTAAAATGCTAGAATATGATGAAAAGTAGGATGATTCCTACTAACTGCATGAATTCCTAAACTTTAAATCTACTGAGACTGGTATATTCCATACATTTACAGCGTATTCATACATACATATATATTCTCTGCTCCCCCCTTATTTAGAACAAATGGTAGAATACTCCTTATTGCACCCCAAACAAACTGTATGAGAATCTACATCTGCTTGGAGATATGGTTAACATCAATAGCTACCTTAATGTTGAAAGAACATATGGCAATATAAAATAATTTTTCAATGCAAAAAATACACAGAATGACATACTTCAAAAATATCTATATGCGTGTACGCGACACCTGAATAGAATAATGCATCTAAACAATTACCAGTAAACAAAAAACTTTAAAAAGTAGAAATATTTTACGCAACGAAAACATGTGCTCACCTTCTGCGGTCGTGTCTTCAAATAGTCTGTCCCCACAACTGAGAATGTCTGCTAAATAAGCGTCCCCGCCGCATCACACCGCTTGTATTCATCCGCGGAACGTTCAGAAGAGTTCTCATTTTCAATCAGCAAGTAATTGGGTTATCACATAAAAGCTGATTTGGATTACACGATGAAATGTAAAATCCGCCCTCCCTTACCCACTTATATGTTGTTCTCGAATGCAAAATAAACACTATTTTGGCTCGCGTCGTTATCTGTAAATGCGAAGTGATATGGTAAACCAGTTAGATAAGTTTTGTAGACAATTTTTACAGACAACTCTGAGAGATTGCCCTGGGTGAAACTATCGTGCCGGCCGAACTTCCAACAAACACAGGACTCAGTACGGGCAACCAAATTCCTTTATAGAACAGCGACCCTCTTCGACGGATACATTTTTACGCCACCATGAAAAAAGGGCATATTTTTTAAGACATCAAAGATCAACATAGCACCAGTCACTAAAAGCATTGTGATACATTTTGGAAATGGTCAGGCGTTTCTGGCAGCATCCACTGTCATTCTTATACCCAGTTGCTAGAGTAACTGTTACATTGCGTATCTTATTACCCTAGAGTCTAACATTCATCGAGATATCAAAAATTATTTCGTCAATAGACGCATTTTAAATAATTTGTGGACATTATCACTTGATGCCCGAAATTGTGCTTGATTTATCAGGTTGTTCCAGACATTTACGTGTTTTTTGTTGTTGTAAATTTGGGAGACCGTTTTGGACCCAATCTAATGGGTGTAGGTGCTCACTTTTAGTCGGAAATTGCTTAGGCTGCCGTACTATTGAAAATGACTTTAGCATCATTAGTAACCTCTGGACACTTAACTTGACCTAGTAATATATAAATAATTTGTATACTCTTGATAATGTTCGATATTTACCGACGATGGCCGGCAAGACAAAACAAACTACGTCAATGCCTACAACAAATTAGCGAATAAAGCCCAAGTCTGGTTTAAGTAAAACCCAAAGTTTAATTTTTCACAGATGACCTTTTATAACAGCCCAACTGTTTAATAAGGAGTGATAGAGAGTGAACAATATTTCATGGCTCATGTGTCAAATTATATTTTCATGAACTGAGGCTAAAATAACACTTGACTTCGCCGATTTTGAAACTCGGCGAGCTTCGGGCGATTTACAAATTCAGCCGACGCTCGCATGAATTGTGACGCCGGCTTTAGGATAGCTAGTGCGAGTCAGTTTTTCCCGCCATCATTAGTATTGAGTTAGGTCTTTAAAAAAACACCACATCGCTCGGAACTTGCCGACCGACTTCGACCGTTTGCCGATCTTCGTTGGATACCTCCGGCGATGTACTCTGAACTCGCACGTATATTCCTTCCGTATCCGCCCACAGTAGGCCAGCACCTCGAGGCCAGCTACCTATTGTTCAGTCGCTATATGTAATGTCCTTGTTCATCATTATCATCTCAAACTACCTGGCAAATAGATTACCATTGAAAGAAGTTTGGCCTATAAAATAATGCGACTTTGAAAAGACAAATAGACACGATTTTATTCTTCGTTGTGAAATGTAAGCGTGGGGTGACATGGAAAACCGGTTATAATTAGGCAAGGGGGTTTTCAAACAGGGCGATTACAATTGGCACGCAGACAATCCAGACAAAACTGCCGCAAGAGAAGAGATGCAGTGATCCATGAAACAGGACAGCAAGGGCCAGACAATTTTTCCCCTAAGGAGCCGGGCCCACCGTGGAACATAAAGGTTTTACATTACCATCGTAAAATGACGAAGCATCAATATATCGATACGAGCGTATCATTAAAAAAAAAAACATCGACAACGTTCCGATTTACTTATTTGCTGTTCACAGACAGACAGCTCCGAAAACAAAATATTGGCGTTGGCAACCTGTTCTTGAGATGACCCCAATCCAGTCAGTAAATGTTAGAGAAATTATACGAAGTAAATCTTAAAGCTCCCACATAACAGGGTATAAATATGTCGTTCTGTTTGCCTTATGTGTAAGACTGTCGGTGGTCAGGACTGTAAGCACCGCGGTCCCCATCGCGCACCAAATGTTTTCGATCTTCCGGAGGCTAGCTAAATTGGTAAATGGTGCCTCCAATTAAATCGGCAGCCAGAATGGCAAGCGCTGAGCAGTGCACGGCGCGTGCGCAGGGAGACCTCTCGCCAACTCTTTCGGGGCAGTATCTGCCCTTCCGGCCCTTACCGTAAAAGCTACGGATGTCATATTTGAGATTTAGGTACCTTTAGGAAACCTGAATACACCTGGACATGAATTATGCTAATGAGGACCTCATTTGCATAACTTTTGCAGAAATCGTATTTTCCTTACAATACATGCTACATATGTCATATTTGACATGCAGGTACCTTTAGAAAATGTGAATATACCTGGACATGAATTATGCTAATGAGAACCTCATTTGCATAAGTTTTGCAGAAATCGTATGTACCTTACAATACATGCTACAGATATAATATTTGACATGTAGGTACCTTAAGGAAATTTAGGTATACCTGGACATAAATTATGCTAACGAGGACCTCCCTTAAGGTACATGCTGTGGATGCCATATTTGAGTAGTAGGCACTATAAGGAAAGGTAAATAAACCTCGACATAGATCATGCTAATGATGACCTAATTTGCATAGTTTATGCGGAAAGTTATATCTCCCTTATTGTATATGCTTAGGATGTCACATTTAAGATATAGGTACCTTTGGAAAGGTGTGTACACCTGGACATAAAACATACTAATTAGGAAATATTTTACATAAGTCATGCAGAAACGTATATTTTCCTTACGGTACATGATACGGATGTCATACATCACATATAGGTACCTTAAGGAAGGTTAAATACACATGGACATAACTTATGCTAATGAGGGCCTCCTGTCCGTAATTCATGCAGAAACTTCATAATTCCCTTAAAGTAAATGCTAAGGATGACATATTTCAGGTGTAGGTAATGGGAGGGGATATCCTGCATTTTCTCGAAAATGTTGCCTTTCTATGTTTGCTTAATTAATAAGAAAACGCCATGATTCCAAAGTTGTAAATAACGGTAATTTGATACTTGCATTCGGAAGTTGAATGATGGTGAAAATCATCATACATTAAGTATTCAATCCATAACACACCTTTCAAACACATATTTCATACAAGTTAACACCATTTTACGAAGGTATGGGATCGGCGAACTCTAGTTTCTTCAGGGGTTTAAGTGCCCTTTCTTATGACTGGTTTATTGAATGAACTCACTTCACAGCCAAAAGGGCTGAATTGCGGAATTCAGTACATGACTTCCATTCATAGTAAAATACAACAAATCATCAATACATTAAAATCATCATATTACATAAAATCTCCGTTGATACACTTTGTTGTTCAAGAGTTTGCCAATGTAAAGCAGGGGACTGTTGGCATACCGCTTGGTAGGAGGTCAAGTTTACTTTTTGCACTGGAGTGGGTAATTTATTTAAGATTCGCTTTTGTACCGAGGTAGATATGCAAAGTTTCAATTTTCAAGGCGATGTTTTTCGGATTGGTCTATTTTATATGGGATGCAGTTTGAAGATTCTATCATTGCATTGGATTTAAAAATTAATATAGGACTGGGGTGATTATACAACGGTATTTTTTTTAGTCGAATCGTTTTGGACGGATCCTATTTTGATTTAGCTACCACTGAACGAGACTCATTCTTGCATTGCATTACAGGTTATCTTCAGACTTACTTACGGACTTGGATGATTATGCAACTTAAAAGTCAATATGTTGAGTGGAAATGTTTGGACTGATACATCATGCACGGTGGTGCCTTTTTGCATCGGGAATCAAATTGGGAAAGGTCCATTCAGAACTAGGATGACTTTACGCCCCCTCTCATTGAGCTGCGGTATTGTGGCGGTAGCGTGCGGTAGCGTGGAAATGGCTACCGCCGCAGTGCCGTGCACAGACCTCGGCGTACCGTCCTAGTGACGTCCCAGTGCCGTTCCAGTGCCGGTCCACACCGCCGGCGTGCCGGTTGAAATGGCAATTTTTTTTAAAGTTTGAAAACAAACGCAAGTTGCAAAGTGCCGCGCGCTCGCCGGGAGCTTGCCGGGAGCTCACCGCGCGCGCTAGTGTATAAAAAGTTATATGTCAGTTTTAAGGTTATACATTTATTCTATAATATGTTACCTTTGTTGCACCAAGTGTCATAAGTGAAAATCTTTTTATCACTTGAAATCAATTTTTGATGCATTTTTTTACTATTTTGCATTGTATTTTGATCCATTGACAGCACTGCGTTTTCTGATTAATTGAAAGCACTACCATCAAACTACAATCGGTCCATTTCCCTAACTATTGATCTGTTTAAGATTTTGGTTAAACCTATTTTACTGCATTGTAGTGAGGTTGAGGATTGTAGCTGTAGATCCTCTGATATTTTCATTGGGATATTGCTTAATCCCACTGAAAATTAGATCTCTGTATTGTACATTTATTCCAGTACGGAAGTTGATAGACTAGTCGCTCAGGAAAGGAATCAGACCACTCGTCTACATGCACTCGCCCTGCTCTTGTGCCATTCAAGAAATACAGTGATAAAATGAACTTGATATACCAGTCAGGCACTGTATCGCAAATTTTACTCAATGTTTCGCCGTAAGGGGTAAATTAGAAGATATCCTATTGATCTTTGATAGTCAAACACAGTTGATAAAATACTCGCGATCGGCTCGCTAAGATTAAATAATTTACCAACTAACAGGATTATCAAAAACATACGACACTTCATCATTCGGACAAGAAAATGACTGGGCTACTCACGTTCAGGACATACTATGTAGACATATTTGGCTTAGCCCCGCAGTCTATACCAACCGTTTTGGATATACATTGAAAGAAAGTGTGAAACTCACGTTTCTCCATGGCTGGAGGGAACCACTTAGAAATATTAGTAAACTTCACACATATTATAAAATCAAAAATTACTTCGGAAGGGAAGACCATATCACATCAATTCATAATAAACCGTTTGTAAAAAGCATAACTACACTGAGAAAATCAGCGCACGTTGTCTAGAAGTTTGTATTGTTGTCATGTCCAACTCCTATACCACCTACGTAGGTCCAATTCATTATACTTCATTCTAAAAGCGAGGGAAAGAATCATCCATACATGGCTTTGTTATAATTCATACACTGTTATCGATAATGTTTTGTACTTATAATTGTAGGATAGGTTAGCCTTGCAGTATTGTTGATTGAGTGCCATATATTGTACTATGTACTATTGTCGAACAATAATGTTAATTCAATAACTTGCTCATCTGGGCTTCAAACGCAAATGCGCCGCACGTCAGTGAGAGTGCAAATGAAAACTTCGCGACGATGCCGTCATGAGCTGCCGCCGCAGTGCCGCCGCAGTGCCGGAGCCCAGTGAGTGTGCTTTGGTAAGTCATATTTCTAAAAACAAAACTATCACTCATCACAGGAATTATAATGAAATTGTAGTGAAATCAGTACTGTTATTTACCACTTCAGTTTCAGTTTCAGCAAGGAACATATAGTTGTCTTTGAAGTTTTCATATTGTAGATCATCCTTTAGGTCGTCGAATTCCTTGTTCTTTAAGTCTTCTTCAGCGACGTCGATCTCCATAATCTTGTCCTTGTCTTCATACACAGCAGGCCGGATTGTAACGCCTGCGAAGGATGTCATGTTTGGATAGTCACGACCTGTAAGAAAAGTTAAATACAGTAAGCAAACTGTTTTAAGTAACATTTTCTCCAGCACTATTTTCACAATAGGCTTCTTTGCTTTAATAAGACTTCCATACTTTGAATAACCTCTGGTATTTGGATAGAGAAGACGTAATTCATGCAAATGAGGTCTTTTTTTTGCATAAGAAATGGGAAATATTTATGATATGCCACTCTAAAAGGCTAACATCAGTCGGCGAATGTATGGTGCCGTTGAACTCTAGTTTATGTATGTATTTCATCACGCCTGGATAGCCCTTCCGAATCTTCAACTTGTATACAAGTTGCTTTTTTAGGGGGGGGGGCATGTACAGGACGAAACACGTTACAGTCATTCAGAAGACAAAAATTAACATTTAGTACAAACAAATAAAAGTCAACATGCTAAAACAAAATCAATGTTTATAACACAAAGTCTTAGCCATTCCGAGGTCAAAAAGCTTAAATGGAGGTCAAAGTTCAATAGGTTATATTAGGAAATTAGGAAACTGCCATAGGGTTGATACTTGCCATAGGTCTGCTGGTAGTGTAATTTTGCCTCTGAATGCAAAGGTAAGGTGGCCGGGTAATGGTAGTTAATGGAGCGATGGGGTTTGTCGTGTATTGTAATTGTTTAACAGGTTGGTGTGTAGAAAAAGGTGAGTCCAGGTATGTCAAGGAAGTCCGTTAATAAATTTAAAAACGGAGGGGAATGGAGGGTAATATAGGAAAAACCTCAATATGGCCAAGGTTGAGCCATTATGTATTCAACTATATAATAATAGAAAGCAGCATCGAATATAATTATTGATACAAAGCATGCATGTGTGTACAGGGGCGGTTAAGATTAAAAAAATAAACAGACTGACATCTAGTTTTTGTGGAAGAATAAAATTCCCGGCGAATATTTAACAATACATGTACCCATGGAGTACACAACTGTATTCTCTTTTGCAGCTGCTATGGTTGACTTTCGTTCAAGTTGCATTCGGTGCAAGTGTTTCTTCATTGAAGGTGTTATTCCGTTTCAATAACTTGAGATTAAGAACACAGCGGACTACGCGCTACACCATCTGTGTTCTACAACTACAGAAAAGATTAACACCAGCCGTTACGAATAAGAAAAGGTCGATAAAGCCGACAAAACAACAGGAAAGATTTTTAAGTACAATTTAGATACAGTGTTACAACAGTAAATCAGTACCTACAGCCGACCACCCCCTGTCATAAACCAAATTCAATCAGCCACGCTTTATTCACATACTTGATTGGCCCTGCTAAACTACAAAATATTTTGCCAAGCAGTAGATCTTTTTTAAAGTCCCCATAGGGTTTCCATGGGCCAATTAACATAAACTTGATAATGGCTGCTCCATTCATATAGTAGAATCGGTAAAAACATAATCATTGATATAGTAACAAGTACACAATGAACCGTTGGAAGGTGGACAAAGAAAACTGGAAGCATTTTTAGGCTCCTTTAAGAACAATAAATCAAGTATCTAGAAATTTGTTTTCTGAACCAATTCGTCCCTATTTGTAAAACAATGGGTTATGTATTTTCATTACAGTATAGTGTTTATAAACTGAACTTTGTTATGTGTCAGTAAATGCAATAATTTTTTTTTTACAAGAGTCCAATTCAGTTCGATCCCGGCAATGTCTTTTACCCGACATGCATGCTACCGGAAAGGGCCTCATATGGCCTCCGTCGGTTAGTATTGACCATGGTAAAATACAATAGTCCTTAGTACGGGACAATAAGCCATACTCCAGCGTCCATTGTCCCTGTCAAAAACAACTATCGTAATTTCCCCGGTACGATGAACCTGTTAATACTGTACATATCGTCTGTCTTCCATGTCAAGAACAGTGGAAGAAAAACTCCTTTGTGAGCTCAATTGGATCGATACAGCTTTCACAGTTATATCAATTCATCCGCACAGCTTTTAGGTAGAATTTAGATCTTATATTAGCAAGCTATTGCAATAAAATATGATTGGCTTTTAAAAAGAAAGTATATATAGATAGATAGATAGATAGATAGATAGATAGATAGATAGATAGATAGATAGATAGATAGATAGATAGATAGATAGATAGATAGATAGATAGATAGATAGATAGATAGATAGATAGATAGGTAGATAGATAGATAGATACTATTAGATAGATAGATAGATAGATAGATAGATAGATAGATAGATACTATTAGATAGATAAATAGATAGATGGATAGATAGATAGATAGATAGATGGATAGATAGATAGATAGATAGATATAGATAGATATTGATTTAGATAGATATAGCTATAGATATAGATATACAAGTTTATATTTTTCTTCAATCTCTTATTTGTTCTACTTGAACTTAAACAGAAGCTGGGGTTTCTAATATGTGAGTGTAGGCTTATACACTAAATCTGTTGGATACTTTTTGACCATAGCCGTGTGGATAATCTACAAAGATTTATATAGGTCAACGTGTTTAATGACCCATTACACAGGAAAGTAGGACAAGTCAAATGAAAACAAATCCTTTAGCGGGCCGCGCCCCCCTATGGTTGAGAAAGGTTTCACTCTACTATCGAAAAAAAATGCGATAATGTAAAATTTGGTCGAGCAATTACATGGCACAACCAAACACCTCACTAGGCAAATTACAATCAATCCCTCCGATTTTCCTTCCCAATTACCTGTCTTACCCAACCAGCAAGCACAGGTATTGATATCGATATCTTGTCTCTACCAGACTAACCGCGCCGGCTATAGGGAGAACATTTGCCAGGGGACTGTGGCCATGGAGGGTTTCATTCGCAGGCGCAGTTATGGTTGCATATTTGACCCTATCTCTGTAGCCGACTCCCTTCATACAATTGACTCTATTTGGCCAATTTCTACTATTTTCCCAGCGACCCGCGAAGGCTAGTAGAGCCTATCGATATCCCACTCAGCAACCAAATTGGTTGAAAGCAACACTCAGTTTAGAGGATTTATGCTGGCGTCGGCGTCGGCAAAAAAAATGATATACACACTACAATCTTCATAATAACATACTTGTAAAATTGAGATAAATGCAGCTAAACGCAGTTGGAATGTGTAAAAATTGGCCTTTTTTTTTTTTGCTTCCGGCCATCGACCCCATTTCTCCGAGACACAATAACAGCCCTCCTCATTAGCAGCTTTTTCTTAAATGGTTGCCGAGACCACCTTTAGATAGGGGATCAGTACGTAAAATCTGTTAGACCACTTACTGTAAAATCATTGAGTGATGATAACATTTCCTGTAAACGATGACTGTGACACTGAGAGGGCTCTAATGTGCCCTTACGTAAGACAAAAATTCTTCACTGATTTTATCATGCATAAGTAACACATGTTCGTTGCCACGACGCTAATTAGAAAGGTGAATGAACAAAGTCCATGCACAAAGCTGTTATTTGAATGAAAAATATACTGGTATAATGTTGGTTTATTTTCTTGAAAAACAAAAGAAATTTTACAAATAATAATGAAGTAACGAAGAATAGGGTCACTTCATATCGGTGACTTGTGTCCAGAAATTGAAAGGCACATTAAAATTAGTCTCCAAGCAGACCTACGGGTTGGCAAAGACCGTATCCAACAGGCAGAAGGAGTTTTCATAGCCAACATTGCACTATAAGCTCCTTCTTCCAGCTGGATACGGTCTTTGCAATCTATTGGGTCTGGTTGGAGACTACATTCAAATAAACGCCCCACAGCGTTTACCGATCATTGCAACACAGAGCGTGTACATAGCTGTTATTTGAATGAAAAATATACTTGTATGATGTTGATTTATCGTTTTCAAGGAAAGAAGGAATTTTGCCTTTCTCAAATACACGGATCCAAAAGCAAAACCTTCTTTGCTAAAGTTGGACAACATACCTAGTTGTTAAGAAGACGCAAACCAAGTAGAAATATCATAGAAAGCACATAGCTACATCTTAACTGCTTTGCACATTGGTCATTCAGATGATTTATTTCTTAAAAGTACATCGGAGTACAACAGTTCAATACCATTACAAACAGTATGCCTACATGTGTGTAAGGGGCGGTTCAGAAAGCAATAGACCGATCCTGTCGAACACCATATCGAACGAATAAAAGACCCTTAGAACCCCCTGTTCTATTTAGCCCACCTCCGTCAAAAACAGCGTTGGCGGGGCAGAAATGGCACGTGTAAAGTAGGGTACGTATATCTGGGACAGGTTTTCCACTGTATTGGTTGAATGCATGCTCAGAACAAAAACGAATTTAAAAGAAAATAGATCGGGCACTCAATGAGAGGAAGCTTGTACCACATGCTGACTAGCGCAGAGTTTCGTATCTTCAGTTACTGGTGTGTGAAACTGGTTATCTTGAAAGTGAACAGGGAAGTAAAATGATGCATTTTAATTCTTAGTTACTAAATACTATGCAGCTGTTATGCATGCAGTCAATACAGTGGGACCCCTGTCACAGATATACGAACTCTGTTTTACACGTGCATCGGCTGCTTGTCAGAAACTGGGCGTTGATGTCCACAAACAAGGGAAAGCTATGCGGCGCATACCGCTTTAACATTGACCGAAAACATTGCGCTCTCACCGCAACTACACCTAACCCCTCCTTAAACAACTCTACCCGGTGGATACAGCCTTCAACAAAGAAGACATAGCATTCTTATTTGGCCCGCTCTGAAAGGGTCTCAGTGCCACAAAAGCTAAACCGAAGTCAGTGGCATTATTTTCGACCTAGCCGCGGCGGCCATGTTTGGTCCGCCAAACCCTGTTTTTGACGGAGGTGTTCGGAATCGAACAGGGGGCGTGGCTTTGGGATCGGTCTATTCCACTGACCTGCATCCACTTCTGTTAGGCTAAAACGACACATGTAGGTCAATGGACACGGTAACAGGTAATTGTCCTAGTCGTCCGACATTCGATGGACACCATAGATCACACGCCTATTGCCATATCTGACCCAGTGACTCTTTCTTTTTTACAAATGCTAAGGTTGGATTTGATATGGGTTAGATTTGGAGTAATCGTCAGAGTCCTAACGACGTAAGGACTTAGTTGTACGTTATTTAAATGCCATGGTCTTTGTTGGACCAGCCAATCCATCCATTTGTGTGGAGTAACCTCCCCCCATTTTTTGCCCTCATTCCCATTAGTGGCTGTGAAGACCAGGTGTGGCAGTTCACCCTGACAAACAATCTCCACCATTTGTTTTAAACTCCAAAAGTATGTTACGCAGAGAAAAGATGCACTTACCCTGAAGTTCTTAAGACTCGTCTTCAAATTGTCTGCCCACAGTTCAGACTGTCGAGACGTCTGCAAAATGACCGTCCACTCGCCACACCTCACGGCAGTTATGTGTATTCATCCGCAGAACACTCAGGGAGAATTCGTATCTTAGAATATCATGCGATTATTTTACGAAGCAAACGCTGTTAAGCCTTTATATACACGAAAAATTTTGGAGATTTTTCATTCTCTTCTACGCTCTTATTTGCTAGTGTTAAATAGGAATAGGCACTATTTATTCTACGTCATAATTGTGAGCGTGAAGCTATATGTTAAATCATTTTCTAGGGCATGTAGATGAATAGAAAAGAATTGCCGAAGGTGACAAGGTGCTGTGTCCCCTGAAACAGTTTATTTCAACGCAAACGAATTCCTCTGCTTATCCGCGGCCCTCCATGGTAGATGAAGGTTTCACATAACCATCGCAAAAGTACAATTAAGTTAAACCTGGCCTCCCGTCGAGTTACATGCCATACTAAAACAGTCAAATTTGCACAGTTAAGACCTTCGCTGAGTATTTACCTGTCTGACCCAAAAAACAACCGCATTCTTACTGGCCCAGGGGGCATCAGTCCCTCCAGCAGCGGCCATTCCGATTTAAGGAATTCCGCAGGCGCCAGCACCGTGGTCTTATTCTAACGCCAGGATTAGAAACACAATTTTACATTCACACCGTAGCCTCTGATCAATCAGCCCATTTGTCCAGAGTAACCCTTCTCCTTAGTCAGAAACTACTTTTCCTCAGTCCTCTTTGTGGTTGCTGAGACAACTTGTGAATGGTGTTATTTTCACGGCACATCGGAAAATTGGTCAGACACCTTAACAAATCCTTTGAGCCAAAAAGCAGGCCAAGTCAGCAATAGACCCCTTTCCAAACTCCGGCGCCATTTTGAATCTAGCACGAGCGCACGTGGTTTGAGCGCGGGAAAAGTAAACAAGAGTCCGTAGGACACAATTCTCCGTGAATTATTTGTAGTGTGTACATTGTGGGTGAGGTGTTTGTTAATTTCCTTTGCTAGCGACCTGCTCAGTTGTAAGATAAATGCATGAAATGGATCTTGATGTAAGGTGTGAAATCACAGACAATTTATTTCTAGAGCGTGGACCTGAAACAGGATGACTTAACATGCCTATGCAGCAACGGAATTGTGGGTTGTATGTGGTGCCAGGTGTGAAAAGTGCATTTTTGATAAGGGGTAATTAAAGAAGTTAAATATTGACCCACACATATTGCATCTCCGTACAGTCCAAGTAGCGTTTTATAGCAAGTAAGGTGTTTATTTATCTTTTTCTTTCAATACATGAGGGGTCAACCTGCTGAAAAATACGCTTTAACAGCACGGCACAGATAGGATCAAGAAATTCCGGGGAAAGTCACAAATTTAGATGTAGATGGCTTCTTTTGAAGATTATTAACGAACCATTCAGCCTTACAACTAAGCTGTTTCAGAAATCACAAATGTGCAGTAAATTCCCTTTCCACAATTTATTGCAGGCATGCCTGATCTATAGCTATCAACCTTTTTTGTATTATCGTAACATTCTCGAAGGTCAAAGGTCACCAGATCTCTCAATCCACCCGGAAGTGACACAGTCTGGCCGCGGCCGAGGGCACTTTTCTGAGGGACATATCTCAAGAATCTTTCATCCCCTGCGTAAACTTTTTACATTGCCACAGCCTCCGTATTACAAACTACAAGTGTGGTAAGTGTGAAGGTCCAGAGGATTTCCCATTTTCACACTGTGCGTAAAAGTGCACCGTCCGTTCCGTACGCACATACTCGTATGCGAGCTGCGACCGTGGACACGGCATGCTTATACACAGACAGGAGGTCACTCTGCACATGTTCGCAGCTTAAACTCATAATTCCCGTCGCCGCTTTGGTATGTAACTTGGCATATCGTTTGCTAGGTTGCGTGTGGCGATACACGTTGTCTATTTTACAATGTTACAGTGACCATACGATCACAACAAGTAGGGAAGGTATATACCCTGTATCTGCCTGAAGTATTCAGCCAAGCGGAACGGATTTAAAGCATAGTCTCTATGGCAGGGCAGTGACACATGCCATTAATTATAGGGGTGCAATTACGATATTGCATTGACGATAAAAGTAGTTACGGTGTAACAAAAACATCGTGCATCACCACGCCCAACCAGGCAAACGAAATGCCAAGTAACACACCAATGCGACAACAGGATCGTGAGTTCTAGCTGCGAACGTGCAAACAAAAGCATTTCCAATACTCCAAGAAGGTCATATTCCTTCCCGGAGTAACAAGCGGTAAGACCACGGCAGCGGTAAAGCTAAACAATGGTGTCCCCAATAGAAAGCAGCACTGAGTCATCTTCGGCGGCGAGATGTTCTTCTCCTCGGTTAAATCCGTCGATTTATTTGAATGGTACAAGTAGATGATATTGTTGTGGACACTTGGACTCGATATTGGCCAGTAAAATTGTGAATTTCTGCTATTTTTCCACAGTTCCTGCCGGGCTGTTAAACGCGTGCTACAGTGATAGAATGCTTATATGTTTACAATTACACCGCGTGCTTGTAGTTTCCCTAATAATGTTAGCTCAAGTCGAGAAGAAATCACACAAAACGTACACATTTCGGGCTGGAATCCTTGTAGCTACGTGAATAGAAATATACAAAATTTTTCTCGTTGTGACCGTAATTTTGGACGATGCCAACTTCGCCTGGGAAAACGCGCGTTGAAAGGGGGTCGTGTGTTCTGTCTAGCCCTTCTTTACATCACTTCGCCTGGCGATATTTGACACTTCCGCTGAATGAAATCCAACAAAAAGACGTGAAAATGTAAGCTTGAGCTTAAGGTCCCTTTGGTTAGGAATTTAGCAGAATTTCGGCCGATTCTTTTGACGAGTTTTCTGAAATATCAAAAGTACGTGAGTAAAGATGGAGTGTTTTCACTTTGCGCCGTAATATCTTGAATTTTCGACGGATGATGTTACAGAAGCGTGAAAATATGGGCTTGAGGGCTTTTCGAGTAGAAATTTGATGGAACTTCAATGGCTTCTTTGACTTTGACGATATTTTAGTGCCAAGATTAGCTTGGGGAAGTTCGTGAGTGGAGCCGGGGGCGTGTTTTCTTTGTAGCGTTTCATTACATCACTTTGCGCGGCGATATTTTAGATTTCCGCAGGATGAAACAAAAGTCCTTCAGTCCTCAAGCCTATATTATTTAATTTTTTTTCGGGTTTTATCCGGCCGACAGATATGTTAAATATTGCCGCGCAAAATTATTCAAAGAAACGCCAGATACAGTGGAAAACACACATTTACTCGCGTACTTAGAGTCCTCAAGACTACATTCTTGGCATCTGAAAAGATCGTCAAGAAAGCTGCCGGAATTCTGCCAAATTTGTAGCCAAAACGACATTGAGCTCAAGCCTATATTTTAACGTTTTTGTAGGATTTCATTTGGCGGAGATATTAGATATTACTGAGCGAAGTCGATGTAACGCTGCACAGAAAACACGACCCTACATTGTCACGACAGGCAAAAGGCTCAAAAGTGTACGATTTGTGGGATTTTTCTCGACTTGAGCTAACATTATTAGGACAACTACAAGCACGTAAACATATAAGCATTCTATCACTGTAGCACGCGCTCAACAGCCCGGCAGGAACTGTGGAAAAGTTGTAGAAATTCACAATTTTACTCGATATCGAGTCCAAGTGTCCACAACAATATTATCTACTTGTACCATGCAAATGTATCGACAGATTTCACCGAGGAGGAGAACATCTCACCGCCGAAGATGACTCAACGATGCTTTCTATTGGGGACGCCATTGTTCAGCTTTACCGCTGCCGTGGTTTTAACGTTTGTTCACTTTTCCCGCGCTCAAACCACATGCGCTCGCGCTAGATTCAATATGGCGATTGAGTTTGGAAAGGGGTCAATTAGACTCTAAAGCCACATAAAGACACAGACGACCCAACCAAATAATGGGGGACGTACGGCGGTCCTCGTCAGATCGACGGACGACCCACGAGACCGAAACCGTTCCGCAACCCCTCAGGACAGGGTTGCTGAGTGTCCTTCTCCCTTGAAAAGGTGTTCATAGCACGTAAAAGTGTCCGAAGCCCTCCTTTCCCTGCAAAAGTGTCCGTACCCTTACTCAAAAGCGCCCGTACCCTTATTCAACAGTGTCCGTACCCTTATTGAATGTTGTCCTTACCCTTATTCAGAAGTGTCCGTACCCTTATTCAAAGTTGCCCTTACCCGGTACCCGTATTCAAAAGTGTCCGTACCCTTATTCAAAGTTGCCCTTACCCTTATTCAAAAGTGTCCGTACCCTTATTCAAAGTTGTCTTTACCCTTATTCAAAAGTGTCCGTACCCTTATTCAAAGTTGTCCTTACGATTATTCAAAAGTGTCCGTTCACTTATTCAAAGTTGCCCTTACCCTTATTCAGAAGTGTCCGTACCCTTATTCAAAGTTGCCCTAACCCGGTACCCGTATTCAAATTTGTCCGTACCCTTATTCAAAGTTGCCCTTACCCGTATTCAAAAGTGTCCGTACCCTTATTCAAAGTTGTCTTTACCCTTATTCAAAAGTGTCCGTACCTTTATTCAAAGTTGTCCTTACGATTATTCAAAAGTGTCCGTTCACTTATTCAAAGTTGCCCTTACTCTTATTCAGAAGTGTCCGTACCCTTATTCAAAGTTGCCCTTACCCGGTACCCGTATTCAAAAGTGTCCGTACCCTTGTTCAAAGTTGCCCTTACCCGTATTCAAAAGTGTCCGTATCCTTATTCAAATTTGTCCTTACCCTTATTCAAAAGTGTCCGTACCCTTATTCAAAGTTGCCCTTACCCGTATTCAAAAGTGTCCGTATCCTTATTCAAATTTGTCCTTACCCTTATTCAAAAGTGTCCGTATCCTTATTCAAATTTGTCCTTACCCTTATTCAAAAGTGTCCGTATCCTTATTCAAATTTGTCCTTACCCTTATTTAAAAGTGTCCGTATCCTTATTCAAAAGGGTCCGCACCCTCACTCAAAAGTGCCCGTACCCTTATTCAAAAGTGTCCGTACCCTTATTCAAATTTGTCCTTACCCTTATTCAAAGTTGTCCTTACCCTTATTTAAAAGTGTCCGTACCCTGATAATTATGTAAAAGTGTCCGTTCGGATCA
This sequence comes from Branchiostoma lanceolatum, assembly GCF_035083965.1. Taxonomy (NCBI): domain Eukaryota; kingdom Metazoa; phylum Chordata; class Leptocardii; order Amphioxiformes; family Branchiostomatidae; genus Branchiostoma; species Branchiostoma lanceolatum. Next base: position 16,805,186 of record NC_089736.1, read on the forward strand.
TGCAAAAATGCAATTAACCCAAAGCAAAAGTTTCTGTACCCTCGTGCAAAGGTGCCTTTTATCCCTTCAAAGTTGTCTATACCCCCATGCTCAACATTTAAAACTGCCCGTACCCCTATGCAAAAGAGTCCGTACCCTCATGCACAAGTGGTTGTATCCCCTTCTTAAAAGTGCCCGTACCCTCATACAAAAGTGCCCGTTCCCCCGTGCAAAAGAGTCCATGCCCCCGTGCGAAAGTGTCCGTACCCCCAGGCAAAAGTATCCGTACCCCCGGGCAAAAGTAACCGTGCCCCTGTGCAAAAGTGCCCGTGCCCTCGAAGCAAAAGTGTCAGTACCCCCCGTGCAAACATGTCAGTACACCCTTACTAAAGTGTCCGTGCCAGTAATATATTTATATTAGGGCTCCGTTTTTAGCAATGTTCTTTAATTGTGTGTGTGTGTGTTTGTGTGTGTATGTGTGTGTGTGCGTGTGTCTGTGTGTTTGTGTCTGTTTTGTGTCTGTGTGCGACTCTGTAAAGTTGTGTTCAGTTTAATGGAAGGTCACTTCCTAATTGATTATTGTATTATAAGAGACACGTACTGAATGAAAGGTCTTTTGCTATAGCAATTTTTTGTGGATCAAAGCGCCCCCTATCAACTTTACCTTGAAGTGCAATAAGTTTTTGTCAAAGAAGCTTCATTTTCATGTATCAAAAGCGTAGCCTAGCAATGTTGAATAGAACTGCATATCGAAGCCTGGCGTCGGTGTCTTACAAAGCATAATGCTGTTGAGGGGACAGGTTCATCTGTGTGTCTCAGAGACGTAGTTTTTAGCACTATAGATAGATACGCTTCCAGTGTATATTGGATTTGGAACAGTTTTTTTTTCGTGCGTCTGCCTGTGTGTATGTATTGTGTGTGTGTGTGTGTGTGTGTGTGTGTGTGTGTGTGTGTGTGTGTGTGTGTGTGTGTGTGTGTGTCAATGACTTTTTGTATGTAAATTACAGTTCATCACCTATGAAAAGACGAGTTTTTCTGTGTCCACAACAGTTCTTATTGAGTGGTTTGGTTACAGGTATTGAACAACTTTTGACAAGTTAAAGGTCTTCTGTTGTAATACATTTATTTCATGAAACAAAAGCCTCCCCTAGACCTTCCAGGATCCAAAGAATTCTCTTGCAGTGTTTACCTGAACTCCAAAGATGTAAGTCCAATTTCTTCCGCGAAAATGTGTATTCAATTGTCTCACAGTACTGGTATTCAGCACAAAGGAACATTTTCGACAAAAGTTTAGCACCAAGGACAGGTATTTTTGTGTCTGATGGTGTGGTGTCCAGCAGTAATTCATGTACGTGTATATAGTTTTGTGTATGGAGAGTGTCAATGACAGCTTTGTTTATTCCTTTTTTGCGTCTTGCAGGTGTGGTATTCAAAATTAAGGACAGTAATTTTTCTGTGTGCGCGTATGAGTCTGTGTATATTTTTCTATATTTTTGTTTCATTGTTGTGTGATTGTGACTATCTACATATTGTTCAGCACCAAGGACGATGCTTTATTTTATTTTATTTATTTTTTGGCCGTTCGCTTTATAATTTGCCCATTTTAAAGAGTACGTAAAGCACCCGCAACGAACTATTTTAAACCAAAGCGTCGTCCTGATCTTCAGCATTAAGGGTAGGTCGCTCACATACGTCTGTAAAACTAGCCTAGCTATGAATTTGTTATACGGGAAAAAATAAAACGATTTTTCAACTGTGGCACCAAGGACATGTGCGTTTGTTCACACCGTTGTATTTGTCTTTATATTTGAATTTAGATCAAACGTTAGATATGTATGTATGTATGTATGTATGTATGTGTGTGTGTGTGTGTGTGCGTGCGTGCGTGCGTGCGTGCGTGCGTGCGCGTGCGTGTGAATTTGTATGCGAGTTTAGTTTCGAGCGTAATTTGACTAGCGTTCAACGCTTGCTTCTATGTACATATCGACAAAAGTTCTGCTGGAATATTTTTTTGTTCAAAACATTAAAAAGTCTTCTGAAGTAGCGCATTTATTCGTCGCCACTCAATCCTTGCTAGGACTGCCATTTATTTTAAAACCACTCCATCGTCGTGGATTAATAGCGTCTGCACTGCAATGATTCGCGGGAAGTCCTGTTCATTCATTAGTTTAATTTGGTTTATCACAACGTGAAAGGGAGGGCAAAACAGGTGCATTTATACCTTTACAAGTTGCCTGTTAAAAGTAATCATGTGGGCTGCATGCAGCACGTTAGAAACACACACATTCTGCACCGTAAAAATACTAACTGCTATAATATGTGGGTATGGTATGAATTTCCGTACGTCAAAGGGTCGTGTCACGGTAGTCATTTAATGGTAACGTTGCCATTTATGTCTAAAAAAGGTTTTACTTCTCACATTTTCTGCTGACTGCTACGTCATATATGTTATCAAAGATAAATAAAGCCCTTGCCTCTTTAAGGACAACTTACCTTATTGACATTTTGGTCTTTTACTGGATAACAGATACTTGATTAGAGTGTTTATAAGCAATGGAAACAGACCTCTGCTATAGGATCTTAGTGTTCCTGAATCAAAACTGCAGTTCCGACACAAATCACTAGTCGGCGCTTCAGTACCATGATTGAATTCTTGAGGGTAAGTCTTGGCAGTACTCATACAAAGCTTTACTCTAATCTTTATCAAACTATATTCCTGCTATGTTACTGTTAAGGTTCAATTTAATCTTAGGCAAGTGATATTCAAAGATATGAGCGTCATCTGCAGACGACAAGTTAATCTTTTTCCCTTCTTGGAAAAAAAAGTGATAAAGATGATAAGCATTATGGGCGCAGATGTCATACATATATTAAATTAACGTGCTATGGCACTGGTCTCACTTATTGAGATGAAATGAACAATCTAACCCAAGGAGCCAAGTGTGCAACCCCCCTAACCAGAGCTCTTGGATTGGTCCTTTAGGCTCAAAACTATCTCTATAGTGTTTCCTACCACAACCACCCCTAGATCGCCCAGGTTTTACACAAAAAATCTCACAAAAAATGAATTTTCGATGTTTTTATCTGGCTTTAACTGCTAAATCCCCGCCCCATGCTTTTGGTGATGGCACTGAAGTGCCGACTGGTGGTCCGTGACGGTACTTTCGACAGTTCAAAAGACTGCAGTTCCGCAACAAAATCGCTAGTCCGCGCTTAGGTACTATGATTAAACGCTTGAGGGTCAGTCTTGGTTGTTCCCATACAAACCTTTACCCTAATCTTTATCAACTGCTATGTCACTGTGAAGGTTTGATCTTATCTAAGGTCAAGGCAACTAAATTTATAAACGACATCCTCTGCAGACGACAAATCAATTTTTTTCCATACCAGGTAAAAAGTTGTAGAAACCAAATACCAAATATAATTACAATCCATCTAGACATTCTTCAGTTATGCTGACTTTAAGTATCCGGACGCACAAACATACACGCACGCAAACACACAAGCAAGCACACGCTAAACAATATCTCCATGATTTTTTTGTAATAGAGATTATTATTGCGACGACATCTGCTCCAATATTGTTTTTTTATATCACCTTTTACCTCATATGGAAGAAAAACTAAGTCCGTCGTCTGCATATCATCATACAGCCAAAACTCACCATTAAATGTTCAATCATGGTATTGAAATGCCGACTCGCGATTCGTGGCGGAATTGCAGCTTTAGAACTGTCGAAAGTTTCAAGCAATACCGCCACGTACAGCCGATACTTCAGTACCAGGATTAAACACTTGAGTAAGGATTTATCAGTTGACGCTTAATAAAAGTTATATTTCAAACAATTGAAAATCCTTTCTTGGTGGGATTTCTTGTGAAATCTGGGCAGCTTAGGGGTAGGTGTGGTAGTAAACACTACAGAGAAAGTGGAATGCTCGCCTGTCTGCTGTTTGGAGCCTAAAGCACCAATGCAAGGGCTCTGGCTGGGGGTTATAAAGTACAGTGATGACTGCGCCCCTTCTTTTCTATGAGCCTTTTTCCGCAATGGTCGAGCATTTTGTGCCCGAATTATAGGTGTTGGCCAATCAGGTAGCGGGACTTTTCTTTGTAAGGTTTGAAAATGTTTTATCATGTTATCATATACCATGTTGACTGTTTTTAGCGCGTGTACCTTGAGTTGTCATCGTGACATCACCTAACGCTTTACCTCAAAATGTCACTCTAGTGATGTACTTTATTTTCAATGTTAAAATAATTCAATAAAGTGAAAAAAATTCGTATCACATAGTACACTTGGCTCCTCCGGTTATATGTTTCATTTCATCTTGATTATTGATACCAGGGCAGGACCATGTAAATTCCATAATGAATGGTGTCTGCTCCTATGTTGCGTTTTATATCTATTCCTTTTAAAATAGATAAAAAATAAAATGTTGAGGATTTTATATGTAATGTTTTACTTGCCGTGGCCTAAGATAAAATCAAACCTTAAAAGCAACAAAGGGATTTGATAGAGGTTGGAATAAAGCTTTGTATAATAACAGCAAAGACTGACCCTGAAACCTTTACTTGTGGAAACGCAGCCAAGTGATTTGTGGTGACACTGAAGCCTTGGAACTTGAAACTTTCAAGGATGCAGTACTGTCGCAGAACACCAGTCGGCGCTTCAGTACTATCATTAAACGGGACTCAACAGTTGACGCCAAATAAGAACAAGGTTTTGAATAATTGGAAATCCTTTTTGGTCTTATTTTTGTGAAATCCGAGCAGCTGAGGTGTGGTTATGGTAGGAAACGTTGTAGAGATGGTGGAAGGGTCGTCTGTCTGCTGTTCGGAGCCTGAAGGACCAATTAAAGGGCTCTGGTTAGTGGGGTTTATTTGCAGAGAGAATTCCGTCCCATTTTATTGCGCAAAATCAGACCTAACAAAAAATGTCTTTTTGATTTTTTTTTCAGTCTGTAAATATTGTTTCTATATCCTTTAAAGCTTCAGCCCCATCATTTCGTCGTCCTACGATTTCGGAATTAATGACGAAAAAGAAGGGAATAAATGCATTTTCCTCCTTAGATTTGCTTCGTTTCATAGGAATTTATTTCCTTTTTGGCAACGGCATATTTTTCAACATACCTTTTACTAACTTAAGTCGACTACAGCTACCTCAATGTAATGCAAATAAGAATCAATTGCTAAAGGTATAAAGCTAAAGGTGCTAACAATTAAACATTGCTAATACTAAAGTGTACATCTGTACTGCTTTTTTTCTAAATAGGAGCCATCCGAATATTTCCAAATTGATGGTTCAGATGTTGAGGAATTTTTACTTATCCAACCGCATGTGGTCCATATGAACATTTTTCGTCGGAAAAACAATTCCTTCCATGGTTTTGTTTGCGTTCATGCCTTACAACTTTACAGAAATTCTTAATGAAACTTGCTGATTATATTCTAAAATTTGTGTGTTCACCACCGGGGTTCCCCTATAATTCCCATTGTTTTTTAACACGTAATATGGAAGACATTCTTGTACAGTAACAGAAATTTGTTATCATTGCTTGTGATTGCTATTATATAGCAACATGCTATTGTTTCGTAGAAAAGGAAGATATTGCTAGTGTCACCGAAAAGTAAACAGATCTACAATGGATATCACTCAAACAAAGGGAAAAGGTCAAGAGACAAGACTATACATGATGTACAAAATGACTTTGAACTATGCGATTTAGATATGCTAAGATTAGGTGTGACTAGTCGGTGTAATTTAACCAGTCGGTAAATTACGCCAAATGGGGCATGCTTATACCAGCTGTAAAAATACACATATAAAGGATACCGACATGAAGAATAATGTAGCATTTTAGTGTAAAATGTGGTTTTTACTCATTCTGCATAAATTATGACGATGAGACAAATGAGTACCCTTCTGTTACACTATAAACATATCCGAAAACCCATCATAGATTATGATGGTATATTAACATCACAAATTATATAGGAAATTAAAAACAACTAGAATGGCAACATTTGCGAGCAAATACAGCATGTTTAGCCATACTCCTCGCCATGCAAAAAATGGACTCTCCCAAAATAACAATGGACCATTCTAAAATACTCCCACTAAAAAAATGGATCACCCCAGTCCAAAATTGAGTTTAAAAACAATTATCAGTCTCTCCATACAGGAATGGAGTCTTCCAGTAGCACCTCAACACAATATGGACCAGTCCAAAACCATATCCACTTATTGATTAACAAATACACTTCTGCTAACAAATGGACTTTTTCATAATCATTCCAGCTCAAAATTGAAATAAATAATTAAAGAATCCTTCCCTTGCAAGAATGGGATATTCCGTGCCATCTCCATGTAAACTAGACCAATCGAAAAATATCCGCTGAAAATTACACTCTTGCACATAATCAATCCAGTTCAAAATTGAATTAAAAAAGATCAACCCCAGGGAAGAATGAAGTTTTCCACAGTATACATAATGATATATATGAAGATTTGACAGGAGAAGAAGGAAATGACCAAAAACAACATATTTCAGCGATAGTATGGGTGAAATATAAAAATGTGACACCCCTTTTTTTGAATGCATGATTCAATAGTATACACTTTGGGTTGAAAATAACGAAACGAAAAAATTCTTTGTTTAAAAATCGTTTTGAAAGGCTGTATGCCAAACATTTGAACGAGGGCCTGTGTAAATGACCAAGGCAGACACATGCCAAATTTCACATTATTTTGGTTTAATACATAGGAACTGGAGATGTGTATCTTTGTTAAAAAAAGACTGAACAAAGCCATGTAATCACATGTCCTAGGAATTCCCATACCATATTTGGCATGAATACTCACTGTACTAGCACACCTGCGCCAGAAATGCAAGATAATTAGATTAACTCAATTGATCAATCAGGTGGTCGCAAGGCTCACAGGCATGCAAGGCCAGGTGCAAGGCACTTGGGGTCACTGACCTTTAGGTCATATGTTGTATTGAAAGTGACAGAAGTGGCAAATATTGTCAAGAAAGCCCAAAATAAATCGTTTTTAAGAAATGTATGCCAAAAATGGGAATGTTGTCCTTGAAATATTTATTCAAGGCACATATACAGCAAATTTCAGGTCATTCGGTTGAAATACCAGGGCGCAAGAGGCCAAGATATGCATCATTGGCCATAAAAACCTCAATAAAATCACTTTCAAGGTCAATATCAAAAAAAGGAAAAAAACGCATATTGGTTTTTGCCTACATTACCTTTGTACCAAATTTCAGGTCATTTGGTATAAAAATGACAGAGATGAATCGATTTGAAGATTTGACAGGAGGAGAAGAAACTGAGTAAAAACAATATGTTGAGCCATACTAGGTATGGCTAAACATAAATATTTGCGATGAAAATTGACGTTATACACTATGTGTGTCTAGGTACTAGGTGGCAGACTATGATTCATAAGTAAATTTTAAATTCTTAACTCATACATATTCTAACATTTCAAATTCAATATCATACCCATGCTATCAGTATGCTTTTGAAAGCGATATTATTGTTAAGTAGAATAATACGGAACTGAATCTGTTGACATGATAATATTATTATCATCTGATCTGTTGTGATACTGTTATCATTTGAAACTATAATTATGTTATGAATTGTTAGATTTATGTTATTTTTTGCTTATGTTTTGATAACTGCGCTAGACTGATTGTTAATCTCTAATATTTCAGTATAGAATTTGATATATAATTTTTATATGCAACCAATTACTATTTTGTCAACATTTTGTTACTATTATTATTGTCTGATTTGGTGTCATATTGTTATTTTTTTTATCACTTACTACTATAATTATGTAATGAATTGTTAGATTTATGTTATTTTTTTGGTCATTTAGATGGGGGAAGACCTTGTATAAGCCACCATTGCTCTTTCTTCTTACTCTTTTGTATTATGTACTACAAATTGATTTTGATATGTGCAAATAAATCAAATCAAGGAGAGTATTGTAGAATTTCAAGCAACATGCGGTTTTTCTTCAATTTCTGCAAAACTTATTATAATGAGCATTGATAATTGACACCAAAACCTGTCAAAGTATTTTCGATAGATTATTGAAACTGTATATGTACACTTATTACACAAAGATTTACACTAATTACACAAAGGTTCACACAAATTAAAATAAGATCCACCTAGAAAAAAATTGCATTTGTTTGGACCCCATACAGCCAGATTCATCGAAAAAAACTGTAGTGGTCGGATGAGGTTTTAAAAAAATGTTATTTTTACTGTATTCAGTTCAGGCGGGACCCAATATCATTGCTTATGGAACTTCTTTACACCGTAAGTCAAAACAATGCCATACATGTCCACCTATTGTTCTTTATCAGTACTCATTGCTCAATGCTTACAACTATTCTACCAACATTACAGAATCCACAAATCACAGATTGTTTTGTTTCAGGTTTTCCCTGTCTCCATAAAAAAGTTGATTCTTTAGACAATTTTTTTTTTAAAGATTAGAGTTGCCAATGATCCAACATTATTCTTAGTTCGCAGTATCACTGCGCTAACATTGTTAAGTACACATTTTCTTCGACATTGCAAAGACAGTCTTGTTACCATTATCTTTAAGTTGTCATATAATACAAAGAGTACAAAATATATTACATGTAAATGGCTTAAGGTTTTCTCCCGGGCTAACTTGGCTTTTATACTTTCCATTGTTTTCTTACTAATGAATTAAAAAGAACTGTTGGAGTACTGAATATCGATAGCTGGTCATGAAAGAATTCTGTATCTTTTTTTTTTTACCATATGGATGACGTCATCACATTTTACTGCCCTTAATATGATTTTTCAAAGATAAAATACAGCACTTATAGGTACAAAACAGTGCAATGAAACTATGTTTTCCATGTGCATAATGATCGAAGCTACAAACATACGTCCGCAGAAAGTGACATATACTTACCATCCGTAGTTATTAAAAATTATAGTTTTTACCTCTTAAATAAAATTCTAATAACTATAGCCACTTCATTGATATCAATTTGTGCGAACGTACGTTTGTAGCTTTGATCATTATTCACTTTAAAAAAACATAGTTTCATTGCAGTGTAATGTACCAATGTGCTGTATTTTAGGTTTAAAAAAATCTTATTAAGGGCACTAAAATTTGGTGACGTCCTCCATTTGGTCCACAAAATCATATTTAGAATTCTTTCATGACCAATTATAAAGATTCAGAAGACTACAGTTCTTTCTTAATCTGTTAATGAGAAAACAATGAAAAGTCAAAAAGCCAGTTTAGCCGGGGAGGAAACCTTTATGTTTTAACCAAGAAAGTTGTTCTCCGTTTGCAAAAATGATTTCTCAACAGATAAAAGAGACTTTTAATGG